>NC_091048.1:13357443-13534491 GCF_963966145.1 Tenebrio molitor | reverse complement strand
ACGACGCAATAACAACAGAATTACAGGTTCCAAGACGCTAACCTTTCTCTCTAAATACGGTTTTTTCGCTCGCAACTGTGTAGGATCACGAAAAACTAAGTGCGGAATCGGAATTTCGTCGTGGAACTTGTACATTTCGAAGTAAAACGACGCAAGAACTACAGAATTCCAGGTTTCCAAGACGCTAACTTTCCTCTAAATACGTTTTTTCGCTCGCAACTGTGTAGGATCACGAAAAACTAAGTGCGATCGGAATTTCGTCGTGGAACTTGTACATTTCGAAGTAAAACGACGCAAGAACTACAGAATTCCAGGTTCCAAGACGCTAACTTTCCTCTAAATACGTTTTTTCGCTCGCAACTGTGTAGGATCACGAAAAACTAAGTGCGAATCAGAATTTCGTCGTGGAACTTGTACATTTCGAAGTAAAACGACGCAAGAACTACAGAATTCCAGGTTCCAAGACGCTAACTTTCTTCTAAATACGTTTTTCGCTCGCAACTGTGTAGGATCACGAAAAACTAAGTGCGAATCGGAATTTCGTCGTGGAACTTGTACATTTCGAAGTAAAACGACGTAAGAATTACAGAATTCGAGGTTCCAAGACGCTAACTTTCCTCTAAATAAGTTTTTTCGCACGCAAGTTTGAAGGCTCCCGAAAAAGTAAGTGCGAATCGGAATTTCGTCGTGGAACTTGAACATTTCGAAGTAAAACGACGCAAGAATTACAGAATTCGAGGTACCAAGACGATAACTTTCCTCTAAATACGTTTTTTCGCTCGCAAGTGTGAAGGATCACAGCAAACTAAGTGCGAATCGGAATTTCGTCGTGGAACTTGAACATTTCGAAGTAAAACGACGCAAGAATTACAGAATTCGAGGTTCCCAAGACGCTAACTATCCTCTAAATACGTTTTTTCGCACGCAAGTGTGAAAGATCACGGCAAACTAAGTGCGAATCGGAATTTCGTCGAGGAACTTGAACATTTCGAATTAAAACGATGCAAGAATTACAGAATTCGAGGTTCCAAGGCGCTAACTTTCCTCCTAAATAAGTTTTTTCGCACGCAAGTGTGAAGGATCACAGCAAACTAAGTGCGAATCGGAATTTCGTCGTGGAACTTGAACATTTCGAAATAAAACGACGCAAGAATTACAGAATTCGAGGTTCCAAGACGCTAACTTTCCTCTAAATACGTTTTTTCGCACGCAAGTGTGAAGGATCCCGACAAACTAAGTGCGAATCGGAATTTCGTCGTGGAACTTGAACATTTCGAATTAAAACGACGCAAGAATTACAGAATTCGAGGTTCCAAGACGCTAACTTTCTTCGAAATACGTTTTTTTGCACGCAAGTGTGAAGGATCACTTGCAAACTAAGTGCGAATCGCAATTTCGTCATGGAACTTGAACATTTCTAAGTAAAACGACGTAAGAATTACAGAATTCGAGGTTCCAAGACGCTAACTTTCCTCTAAATACGTTTTTTCGCACGCAAGTTGAAGGATCACAGCAAAATAAGTGCGAATCGGAATTTCGTCGTGGAACTTGAACATTTCGAAGTAAAACGACGCAAGAATTACAGAATTCGAGGTTCCAAGACGCTAACTTTTCTCTAAATACGTTTTTTCGCACGCAAGTGTGAAAGATCACGGCAAACTAAGTGCGAATCGGAATTTCGTCGTGGAACTTGAGCATTTCGAAATAAAACGACGCAAGAATTACAGAATTCGAGGTTCCAAGACGCTAACTTTCCTCTAAATACGTTTTTTCGCACGCAAGTGTGAAGGATCACAGCAAACTAAGTGCGAGTCGGAATTTTGTCGTGGAACTTGAACATTTCGAAGTAAAACGACGCAAGAATTACAGAATTCGAGGTTCCAACACGCTAACTTTCCTCTAAATACGTTTTTTCGCACGCAAGTGTGAAGGTTCACAACAAACTAAGTGCGAATCGGAATTTCGTCGTGGAACTTGAGCATTTCGAAGTAAAACGACGCAAGAATTACAGAATTCGAGGTTCCAAGACGCTAGCTTTCCTCTAAATACGTTTTTTCGAACGCCAGTGTGACGGATCACGGCAAACTAAGTGCGAATCGGAATTTCTCGTGGAACTTGAACATTTCGAATTAAAACGACGCAAGAATTACAGAATTCGAGGTTCCAAGACGCTAACTTTCTTCGAAATACGTTTTTTGGCACGCAAGTGTGAAGGATCACTTGCAAACTAAGTGCGAATCGCAATTTCGTCATGGAACTTGAACATTTCTAAGTAAAACGACGTAAGAATTACAGAATTCGAGGTACCAAGACGATAACTTTCCTCTAAATACGTTTTTTCGCACGCAAGTGTGAAGGATCACAGCAAAATAAGTGCGAATCGGAATTTCGTCGTGGAACTTGAACATTTCGAAGTAAAACGACGCAAGAATTACAGAATTCGAGGTTCCAAGACGCTAACTTTCCTCTAAATACGTTTTTTCGCACGCAAGTGTGAAAGATCACGGCAAACTAAGTGCGAATCGGAATTTCGTCGTGGAACTTGAGCATTTCGAAATAAAACGACGCAAGAATTACAGAATTCGAGGTTCCAAGACGCTAACTTTCCTCTAAATACGTTTTTTCGCACGCAAGTGTGAAGGATCACAGCAAACTAAGTGCGAGTCGGAATTTTGTCGTGGAACTTGAACATTTCGAAGTAAAACGACGCAAGAATTACAGAATTCGAGGTTCCAACACGCTAACTTTCCTCTAAATACGTTTTTTCGCACGCAAGTGTGAAGGTTCACAACAAACTAAGTGCGAATCGGAATTTCGTCGTGGAACTTGAACATTTCGAAGTAAAACGACGCACGAATTACAGAATTCGAGGTTCCAAGACGCTAGCTTTCCTCTAAATACGTTTTTTCGCACGCCAGTGTGACGGATCACGGCAAACTAAGTGCGAATCGGAATTTCTCGTGGAACTTGAACATTTCGAATTAAAACGACGCAAGAATTACAGAATTCGAGGTTCCAAGACGCTAACTTACCTCTAAATAAGTTTTTTCGCACGCACGTTTGAAGGATCACAACAAACTAAGTGCGAATCGGAATTTCGTCGTGGAACTTGAACATTTCGAAGTAAAACGACGCAAGAATTACAGAATTCGAGGTTCCAAGACGCTAACTTTCCTCTAAAACGTTTTTTCGCACGCAAGTGTGAAAGATCAAGGCAAACTAAGTGCGAATCGGAATTTCGTCGTGGAACTTGAGCATTTCGAAGTAAAACGACGCAAGAATTACAGAATTCGAGGTTCCAAGACGCTAGGTTTCCTCTAAATACGTTTTTTCGCACGCCAGTGTGACGGATCACGGCAAACTAAGTGCGAATCGGAATTTCTCGTGGAACTTGAACATTTCGAATTAAAACGACGCAAGAATTACAGAATTCGAGGTTCCAAGACGCTAACTTTCTTCGAAATACGTTTTTTGGCACGCAAGTGTGAAGGATCACTTGCAAACTAAGTGCTAATCGCAATTTCGTCATGGAACTTGAACATTTCTAAGTAAAACGACGTAAGAATTACAGAATTCGAGGTACCAATACGATAACTTTCCTCTAAATACGTTTTTTCGCACGCAAGTGTGAAGAATCACAGCAAACTAAGTGCGAATCGGAATTTCGTCGTGGAACTTGAACATTTCGAAGTAAAACGACGCAAGAATTACAGAATTCGAGGTTCCAAGACGCTAACTTTCTTCGAAATACGTTTTTTTACCCGCAAGTGTGAAGGATCACTTGCAAACTAAGTGCGAATCGCAATTTCGTCATGGAACTTGAACATTTCTAAGTAAGACGACGTAAGAATTACAGAATTCGAGGTTCCAAGACGCTAACTTTCCTCTAAATATGTTTTTTCGCACGCAAGTTTGAAGGATCCCGAAAAACTAAGTGCGAATCGGAATTTCGTCGTGGAACTTGAACATTTCAAAGTAAAACGACGCAAGAATTACAGAATTCGAGGTTCCAAGACGCTAACTTACCTCTAAATATGTTTTTTCGCACGCACGTTTGAAGGATCACAGCAAACTAAGTGCGAATCGGAATTTCGTCGTGGAACTTGAACATTTCGAAGTAAAAGGACGCAAGAATTACAGAATTCGAGGTACCAAGACGATAACTTTCCTCTAAATACTTTTTTTCGCACGCAAGTGTGAAGGATCACAGCAAACTAAGTGCGAATCGGAATTTCGTCGTGGAACTTGAACATTTCGAAGTAAAACGACGCAAGAATTACAGAATTCGAGGTTCCAAGACGCTAACTTTCCTCTAAATACGTTTTTTCGCACGCAAGTGTGAAAGATCACGGCAAACTAAGTGCGAATCGGAATTTCGTCGTGGAACTTGAACATTTCGAAGTAAAACGACGCAAGAATTACAGAATTCGAGGTTCCAAGGCGCTAACTTTCCTCTAAATAAGTTTTTTCGCACGCAAGTGTGAAGGATCACAGCAAACTAAGTGCGAATCGGAATTTCGTCGTGGAACTTGAACATTTCGAAATAAAACGACGCAAGAATTACAGAATTCGAGGTTCCAAGACGCTAACTTTCCTCTAAATACGTTTTTTCGCACGCAAGTTTGAAGGATCCCGAAAAACTAAGTGCGAATCGGAATTTCGTCGTGGAACTTGAACATTTCAAATTAAAACGACGCAAGAATTACAGAATTCGAGGTTCCAAGACGCTAACTTTCTTCGAAATACGATTTTTTGCACGCAAGTGTGAAGGTTCACTTGCAAACTAAGTGAAAATCGCAATTTCGTCATGGAACTTGAACATTTCTAAGTAAAACGAAGTAAGAATTACAGAATTCGAGGTTCCAAGACGCTAACTTTCCTCTAAATATGTTTTTTCGCACGCAAGTTTGAAGGATCCCGAAAAACTAAGTGCGAATCGGAATTTCGTCGTGGAACTTGAACATTTCAAAGTCAAACGACGCAAGAATTACAGAATTCGAGGTTTCAAGACGCTAACTATCCTCTAAATACGTTTTTTCGCACGCAAGTGTGAAGGATCACGGCAAACTAAGTACGAATCGGAATTTCGTCGTGGAACTTAAACATTTCGAAATAAAACGACGCAAGAATTACAGAATTCGAGGTTCCAGGACGCTAACTTTCCTCTAAATACGTTTTTTCGCACGCAAGTGTGAAGGATCACGGCAAACTAAGTGCGAATCGGAATTTCGTCGTGGAACTTGAACATCTCTAAATAAAACGACGCAAGAATTTCACAATTCAAGGTTCCAAGACGCTAACTTACCTCTAAATAAGTTTTTTCGCACGCACGTTTGAAGGATCACGGTAAACTAAGTGCGAATCGAAATTTCGTCGTGGAACTTGAACATTTCAAAGTAAAACGACGCAAGAATTACAGAATTCGAGGTTCCAAGACGCTAGGTTTCCTCTAAATACGTTTTTTCGCACGCCAGTGTGACGGATCACGGCAAACTAAGTGCGAATCGGAATTTCTCGTGGAACTTGAACATTTCGAATTAAAACGACGCAAGAATTACAGAATTCGAGGTTCCAAGACGCTAACTTTCTTCGAAATACGTTTTTTGGCACGCAAGTGTGAAGGATCACTTGCAAACTAAGTGCGAATCGCAATTTCGTCATGGAACTTGAACATTTCTAAGTAAAACGACGTAAGAATTACAGAATTCGAGGTACCAAGACGATAACTTTCCTCTAAATACGTTTTTTCGCACGCAAGTGTGAAGGATCACAGCAAAATAAGTGCGAATCGGAATTTCGTCGTGGAACTTGAACATTTCGAAGTAAAACGACGCAAGAATTACAGAATTCGAGGTTCCAAGACGCTAACTTTCCTCTAAATACGTTTTTTCGCACGCAAGTGTGAAAGATCACGGCAAACTAAGTGCGAATCGGAATTTCGTCGTGGAACTTGAGCATTTCGAAATAAAACGACGCAAGAATTACAGAATTCGAGGTTCCAAGACGCTAACTTTCCTCTAAATACGTTTTTTCGCACGCAAGTGTGAAGGATCACAGCAAACTAAGTGCGAGTCGGAATTTTGTCGTGGAACTTGAACATTTCGAAGTAAAACGACGCAAGAATTACAGAATTCGAGGTTCCAACACGCTAACTTTCCTCTAAATACGTTTTTTCGCACGCAAGTGTGAAGGTTCACAACAAACTAAGTGCGAATCGGAATTTCGTCGTGGAACTTGAGCATTTCGAAGTAAAACGACGCAAGAATTACAGAATTCGAGGTTCCAAGACGCTAGCTTTCCTCTAAATACGTTTTTTCGCACGCCAGTGTGACGGATCACGGCAAACTAAGTGCGAATCGGAATTTCTCGTGGAACTTGAACATTTCGAATTAAAACGACGCAAGAATTACAGAATTCGAGGTTCCAAGACGCTAACTTTCTTCGAAATACGTTTTTTGGCACGCAAGTGTGAAGGATCACTTGCAAACTAAGTGCGAATCGCAATTTCGTCATGGAACTTGAACATTTCTAAGTAAAACGACGTAAGAATTACAGAATTCGAGGTACCAAGGCGATAACTTTCCTCTAAATACGTTTTTTCGCACGCAAGTGTGAAGGATCACAGCAAAATAAGTGCGAATCGGAATTTCGTCTTGGAACTTGAACATTTCGAAGTAAAACGACGCAAGAATTACAGAATTCGAGGTTCCAAGACGCTAACTTTCCTCTAAATACGTTTTTTCGCACGCAAGTGTGAAAGATCACGGCAAACTAAGTGCGAATCGGAATTTCGTCGTGGAACTTGAGCATTTCGAAATAAAACGACGCAAGAATTACAGAATTCGAGGTTCCAAGACGCTAACTTTCCTCTAAATACGTTTTTTCGCACGCAAGTGTGAAGGATCACAGCAAACTAAGTGCGAGTCGGAATTTTGTCGTGGAACTTGAACATTTCGAAGTAAAACGACGCAAGAATTACAGAATTCGAGGTTCCAACACGCTAACTTTCCTCTAAATACGTTTTTTCGCACGCAAGTGTGAAGGTTCACAACAAACTAAGTGCGAATCGGAATTTCGTCGTGGAACTTGAACATTTCGAAGTAAAACGACGCAAGAATTACAGAATTCGAGGTTCCAAGACGCTAGCTTTCCTCTAAATACGTTTTTTCGCTCGCAACTGTGTAGGATCACGAAAAACTAAGTGCGAGTCGGAATTTCGTCGTGAAACTTGTACATTTCGAAGTGAAACGACGCAAGAATTACAGAATTCCAGGTTCCAAGACGCTAACTTTCCTCTAAATACGTTTTTTCGCTCGCAACTGTGTAGGATCACGAAAAACTAAGTGCGAGTCGGAATTTCGTCGTGGAACTTGTACATTTCGAAGTAAAACGACGCAAGAATTACAGAATTCCAGGTTCCAAGACGCTAACTTTCCTCTAAATACGTTTTTTCGCTCGCAACTGTGTAGGATCACGAAAAGCTAAGTGCGAATCGGAGTTTCGTCGTGGAACTTGTACATTTCGAAGTAAAACGACGCAAGAATTACAGAATTCCAGGTTCCAAGACGCTAACTTTCCTCTAAATACGTTTTTTCGCTCGCAACTGTTTAGGATCACGAAAAACTAAGTGCGAGTCGGAATTTCGTCGCGGAACTTGTACATTTCGAAGTAAAACGACGCAAGAACTACAGAATTCCAGGTTCCAAGACGCTAACTTCCCTCTAAATACGTTTTTTCGCTCGCAACTGTGTAGGATCACGAAAAACTAAGTGCTAGTCGGAATTTCGTCGTGGAACTTGTACATTTCGAAGTAAAACGACGCAAGAATTACAGAATTCCAGGTCAAGACGATAACTTTCCTCTAAATACGTTTTTTCGCACGCAAGTGTGAAGGATCACAGCAAACTAAGTGCGAATCGGAATTTCGTCGTGGAACTTGAACATTTCGAAGTAAAACGACGCAAGAATTACAGAATTCGAGGTTCCAAGACGCTAACTTTCTTCGAAATACGTTTTTTTACCCGCAAGTGTGAAGGATCACTTGCAAACTAAGTGCGAATCGCAATTTCGTCATGGAACTTGAACATTTCTAAGTAAGACGACGTAAGAATTACAGAATTCGAGGTTCCAAGACGCTAACTTTCCTCTAAATATGTTTTTTCGCACGCAAGTTTGAAGGATCCCGAAAAACTAAGTGCGAATCGGAATTTCGTCGTGGAACTTGAACATTTCAAAGTAAAACGACGCAAGAATTAAAGAATTCGAGGTTCCAAGACGCTAACTTTCCTCTAAATATGTTTTTTCGCACGCAAGTTTGAAGGATCACAGCAAACTAAGTGCGAATCGGAATTTCGTCGTGGAACTTGAACATTTCGAAATAAAACGACGCAAGAATTACAGAATTCGAGGTTCCAAGACGCTAACTTTCCTCTAAATACGTTTTTTCGCACGCAAGTTAGAAGGATCCCGAAAAACTAAGTGCGAATCGGAATTTCGTCGTGGAACTTGAACATTTCAAATTAAAACGACGCAAGAATTACAGAATTCGAGGTTCCAAGACGCTAAATTTCCTCTAAATACGTTTTTTCGCACGCAAGTGTGAAAGATCACGGCAAACTAAGTGCGAATCGAAATTTCGTCGTGGAACTTGAAAATTTCGAAATAAAACGACGCAAGAATTACAGAATTCGAGGTTCCAAGACGCTAACTATCCTCTAAATACGTTTTTTCGCACGCAAGTGTGAAGGATCACGACAAACTAAGTGCGAATCGGAATTTCGTCGTGGAACTTGAACATTTCGAAGTAAAACGACGCAAGAATTACAGAATTCGAGGTTCCAAGACGCTAACTTTCCTCTAAATACGTTTTTTCGCACGCCAGTGTGAAGGATCACGGCAAACTAAGTGCGAATCGGAATTTCGTCGTGGAACTTGAGCATTTCGAAATAAAACGACGCAAGAATTACATAATTCGAGGTTCCAAGACGCTAACGTTCCTCCAAATACGTTTTTTCGCACGCAAGTGTGAAGGATCACAGCAAACTAAATGCGAGTCGGAATTTTGTCGTGGAACTTGAACATTTCGAAGTAAAACGACGCAAGAATTACAGAATTCGAGGTTCCAACACGCTAACTTTCCTCTAAATACGTTTTTTCGCACGCAAGTGTGAAGGATCATGGCAAACTAAGTGCAAATCAGAATTTCGTCGTGGAACTTGAACATTTCGAATTAAAACGACGCAAGAATTACAGAATTCGAGGTTCCAAGACGCTAGCTTTCCTCTAAATACGTTTTTTCGCACGCCAGTGTGACGGATCACGACAAACTAAGTGCGAATCGGAATTTGTCGTGGAACTTGAACATTTCGAAGTAAAACGACGCAAGAATTACAGAATTCGATGTTCCAAGACGCTAACTTTCCTCTAAATACGTTTTTTCGCACGCAAGTGTGAAGGATCATGGCAAACTAAGTGCAAATCAGAATTTCGTCGTGGAACTTGAACATTTCGAATTAAAACGACGCAAGAATTACAGAATTCGAGGTTCCAAGACGCTAACTTTCTTCGAAATACGTTTTTGTGCACGCAAGTGTGAAGGATCACTTGCAAACTAAGTGCGAATCGCAATTTCGTCATGGAACTTGAACATTTCTAAGTAAAACGACGCAAGAATTACAGAATTCGAGGTTCCAAGACGCTAACTTTCCTCTAAATATGTTTTTTCGCACGCAAGTTTGAAGGATCCCGAAAAACTAAGTGCGAATCGGAATTTCGTCGTGGAACTTGAACATTTCAAAGTAAACCGACGCAAGAATTACAGAATTCGAGGTTCCAAGACGCTAACTTTCCTCTAAATTCGTTTGTCGCACGCAAGTGTGAAGGATCACGGCAAATTAAGTGCGAATCAGAATTTCGTCGTGGAACTTGAACATTTCTAAATAAAACGACGCAAGAATTACAGAATTCGATGTTCCAAGACGCTAACTTACCTCTAAATATGTTTTTTCGCACGCACGTTTGAAGGATCACGGTAAACTAAGTGCGAATCGAAATTTCGTCGTGGAACTTGAACATTTCGAAGTAAAACGACGCAAGAATTACAGAATTCGAGGTACCAAGACGATAACTTTCCTCTAAATACGTTTTTTCGCACGAAAGTGTGAAGGATCAAAGCAAACTAAGTGCGAATCGGAATTTCGTCGTGGAACTTGAACATTTCGAAGTAAAACGACGCAAGAATTACAGAATTCGAGGTTCCAAGACGCTAACTTTCCTCTAAACATGTTTTTTCGCACGCAAGTGTGAAGGATCATGGCAAACTAAGTGCGAATCAGAATTTCGTCGTGGAACTTGAACATTTCGAAATAAAACGACGCAAGAATTACAGAATTCGAGGTTCCAAGACGCTGATTTTCCTCTAAATACGTTTTTTCGCACGCAAGTGTGAAAGATCACGGCAAACTAAGTGCGAATCGGAATTCCGTGGTGGAACTTGAACATTTCGAAATAAAACGACGCAAGAATTACAGAATTCGAGGTTCCAAGACGCTAACTTTCCTCTAAATACGTTTTTTCGCACGCCAGTTTGAAGGATCACGGCAAACTAAGTGCGAGTCGGAATTTCGTCGTGGAACTTGAACATTTCGAAGTAAAACGACGCAAGAATTACAGAATTCGAGGTTCCAAGACGCTAACTTTCCTCTAAATACGTTTTTTCGCACTTAAGTGTGAAGGATCACGGCAAACTAAGTACGAATCGGAATTTCGTCGTGGAACTTAAACATTTCGAAATAAAACGACGCAAGAATTACAGAATTCGAGGTTCCAGGACGCTAACTTTCCTCTAAATACGTTTTTTCGCACGCAAGTGTGAAGGATCACGGCAAACTAAGTGCGAATCGGAATTTCGTCGTGGAACTTGAACATTTCTAAGTAAAACGACGTAAGAATTACAGAATTCGAGGTTCCAAGACGCTAACTTTCCTCTAAATATGTTTTTTCGCAAGCAAGTTTGAAGGATCCCGAAAAACTAAGTGCGAATCGGAATTTCGTAGTGGAACTTGAACATTTCAAAGTAAAGCGACGCAAGAATTACAGAATTCGAGGTTCCAAGACGCTAACTTTCCTCTAAATACGTTTTTTCGCACGCCAGTGTGACGGATCACGGCAAACTAAGTGCGAATCGGAATTTCTCGTGGAACTTGAACATTTCGAATTAAAACGACGCAAGAATTACAGAATTCGATGTTCCAAGACGCTAACTTCCTTCGAAATACGTTTTTTGGCACGCAAGTGTGAAGGATCACTTGCAAACTAAGTGCGAATCGCAATTTCGTCATGGAACTTGAACATTTCTAAGTAAAACGACGTAAGAATTACAGAATTCGAGGTTCCAAGATGCTAACTTTCCTCTAAATAAGTTTTTTCGCACGCACGTTTGAAGGATCACGGTAAACTAAGTGCGAATCGAAATTTCGTTGAGGAACTTGAACATTTCGAAGTAAAACGACGCAAGAATTACAGAATTCGAGGTACCAAGACGATAACTTTCCTCTAAATACGTTTTTTCGCACGCCAGTTTGAAGGATCACGGCAAACTAAGTGCGAGTCGGAATTTCGTCGTGGAACTTGAACATTTCGAACTAAAACGACGCAAGAATTACAGAATTCGAGGTTCCAAGACGCTAACTTTCCTCTAAATACGTTTTTTTGCACGTAAGTGTGAAGGATCACGGCAAACTAAGTACGAATCGGAATTTCGTCGTGGAACTTAAACATTTCGAAATAAAACGACGCAAGAATTACAGAATTCGAGGTTCCAGGACGCTAACTTTCCTCTAAATACGTTTTTTCGCACGCAAGTGTGAAGGATCACGGCAAACTAAGTGCGAATCGGAATTTCGTCGTGGAACTTGAACATTTCTAAGTAAAACGACGTAAGAATTACAGAATTCGAGGTTCCAAGACGCTAACTTTCCTCTAAATATGTTTTTTCGCACGCAAGTTTGAAGGATCCCGAAAAACTAAGTGCGAATCGGAATTTCGTCGTGGAACTTGAACATTTCAAAGTAAAACGACGCAAGAATTACAGAATTCGAGGTTCCAAGACGCTAACTTACCTCTAAATATGTTTTTTCGCACGCACGTTTGAAGGATCACGGTAAACTAAGTGCGAATCGAAATTTCGTTGAGGAACTTGAACATTTCGAAGTAAAACGACGCAAGAATTACAGAATTCGAGGTACCAAGACGATAACTTTCCTCTAAATACGTTTTTTCGCACGCCAGTTTGAAGGATCACGGCAAACTAAGTGCGAGTCGGAATTTCGTCGTGGAACTTGAACATTTCGAACTAAAACGACGCAAGAATTACAGAATTCGAGGTTCCAAGACGCTAACTTTCCTCTAAATACGTTTTTTTGCACGTAAGTGTGAAGGATCACGGCAAACTAAGTACGAATCGGAATTTCGTCGTGGAACTTAAACATTTCGAAATAAAACGACACAAGAATTACAGAATTCGAGGTTCCAGGACGCTAACTTTCCTCTAAATACGTTTTTTCGCACGCAAGTGTGAAGGATCACGGCAAACTAAGTGCGAATCGGAATTTCGTCGTGGAACTTGAACATTTCTAAGTAAAACGACGCAAGAATTACAGAATTCGAGGTTCCAAGACGCTAACTTTCCTCTAAATACGTTTTTTCGCTGGCAAGTGTGAAGGATCACAGCAAACTAAGTGCGAGTCGGAATTTTGTCGTGGAACTTGTCCATTTCGAAGTAAAACGACGCAAGAATTACAGAATTCGAGGTTCCAAGACGCTAACTTTCCTCAAAATACGTTTTAACGCACGCAAGTGTGAAGGATCACGGCAAACTAAGTGCGAATCGGAATTTCGTCGTGGAACTTGAGCATTTCGATGTAAAACGAGGCAAGAATTACAGAATTCGGGGTTCCAAGAAGCCAACTTTCCTTTAAATACGTTTTTTTGTACGCAAGTGTGAAGGATCATGGCAAACTAAGTGCGAATCGGAATTTCGTCGTGGAACTTGTACATTTCGAAGTAAAACGACGCAAGAATTACAGAATTCGAGGTTCCAAGACGCTAATTTCCTCTAAATAAGCTTTTTCGCACGCAAGTGTGAAGGATCACGGCAAACTAAGTGCGAATCGGAATTTCGTCGTGGAACTTGAACATTTCGAAGTAAAACGACGCAAGAATTACAGAATTCGAGGTTCCAAGACGCCAACTTTCCTCTAAATACTTTTTTTCGCACGCAAGTGTGAAGGATAACAGCAAACTAAGTGCGAGTCGGAATTTTGCCGGGGAACTAGAACATTTCGAAGTAAAACGACGCAAGAATTACAGAATTCGGGGTTCCAAGACGCTAACTTTCCTCTAAATACGTTTTTTCGCACGCAAGTGTGAAGGTTCACGGCAAACTAAGTGCGAATCGGAATTTTGTCGTGGAACTTGAACATTACGAAGTAAAACGACGCAAGAATTACAGAATTCGAGGTTCCAAGACGCTAACTTTCCTCTAAATACTTTTTTTCGCACGCAAGTGTGAAGGATCACGGCAAACTAAGTGCGAATCGGAATTTCGTCATGGAACTTGAACATTTCGAAGTAAAACGACGCAAGAATTACAGAATTCGAGGTTCCAAGACGCTAACTTTCCTCTAAATACGTTTTTTCGCACGCAAGTGTGAAGGATAACAGCAAACTAAGTGCGAGTCGGAATTTTGCCGTGGAACTTGAACATTTCGAAGTAACACGACGCAAGGATTACAGAATTCGAGCTTCCAAGACGCTAACTTTCCTCTAAATACGTTTTTTCGCACGCAAGTGTGAAGGTTCACGGCAAACTAAGTGCGAATCGGAATTTCGTCGTGGAACTTCAACATTTCGAAGTAAAACGACGCAAGAATTACAGAATTCGAGGTTCCAAGACGCTAACTTTCCTCTAAATAAGTTTTCTCGCACGCAAGTGTGAAGGATAACAGCAAACTAAGTGCGAGTCGGAATTTTGCCGTGGAACTTGAACATTTCGAAGTAAAACGACGCAAGAATTACAGAATTCGAAGTTCCAAGACGCTAACTTTCCTCTAAATAAGTTTTTTCGCACGCAAGTGTGAAGGATCACAGCAAACTAAGTGCGAATCGGAATTTTGTCGTGGAACTTGAACATTTCGAAGTAAAACCTTGCAAGAATTACAGAATTCGAGGTTCCAAGACGCCAACTTTCCTCTAGATACGTTTTTTCGCACGCAAGTGTGAAGGATCTCGTCAAACTAAGTGCGAATTGGAATTTCCTCGTGGAACTTGAGCATTTCGAAATAAAACGACGCAAGAATTACAGAATTCGAGGTTCCAAGACGCTAACTTTCCTCTAAATAAGTTTTTTCGCATGCAAGTGTGAAGGATCACGGCAAACTAAGTGCGAATCGGAATTTCGTCATGGAACTTGAACATTTCGTAGTAAAACGACGCAAGAATTACAGAATTCGAGGTTCCAAGACGCTAACTTTCCACTAAATACGTTTTTTCGCACGCAAATGTGAAGGATCACGGCAAACTAAGTGCAAATCGGAATATCGTCATGGAACTTGAACATTTCGAAGTAAAACGACGCAAGAATTACAGAATTCGAGGTTCCAAGACGCTAACTTTCCTCTAAATACGTTTTTTCGCACGCAAGTGTGAAGGATCACAGCAAACTAAGTGCGAGTCGGAATTTTGCCGTGGAACTGAACATTTCGAAGTAAAACGACGCAAGAATTACAGAATTCGAGGTTCCAAGACGCTAACTTTCCTCTAAGTACGTTTTTTCGCACGCAAGTGTGAAGGATAACAGCAAACTAAGTGCGAGTCGGAATTTTGCCGTGGAACTTGAACATTTCGAAGTAAAACGACGCAAGAATTACAGAATTCGAGGTTCCAAGACGCTAACTTTCCTCTAAATAAGTTTTTTCGCACGCAAGTGTGAAGGATCACAGCAAACTAAGTGCGAATCGGAATTTTGTCGTGGAACTTGAGCATTTCGAAATAAAACGACGCAAGAATTACAGAATTCGAGATTCCAAGACGCTAACTTTCCTCTAAATAAGTTTTTTCGCACGCAAGTGTGAAGGATCACAGCAAACTAAGTGCGAATCGGAATTTCGTCATGGAACTTGAACATTTCGTAGTAAAACGACGCAAGAATTACAGAATTCGAGGTTCCAAGACGCTAACTTTCCTCTAAATACGTTTTTTCGCACGCAAGTGTGAAGGATCACGGCAAACTAAGTGCGAATCGGAATTTCGTCATGGAACTTGAACATTTCGAAGCAAAACGACGCAAGAATTACAGAATTCGAGGTTCCATGACGCTAACTTTCCTCTAAATACGTTTTTCGCACGCAAGTGTGAAGGATCACGGCAAACTAAGTGCGAATCGGAATTTCGTCGTGTAACTTGAACATTTCTAAGTAAAACGACGCAAGAATTGCAGAATTCGAGGTTCCAAGACGCTAACTTACCTCTAAATATGTTTTTTCGCACGCACGTTTGAAGGATCACGGTAAACTAAGTGCGAATCGAAATTTCGTCGTGGAACTTGAACATTTCGAAATAAAACGACGCAAGAATTACAGAATTCGAGGTTCCAAGGCGCCAACTTTCCTCTAAATAAGTTTTTTCGCACGCAAGTGTGAAGGATCACAGCAAACTAAGTGCGAATCGGAATTTCGTCGTGGAACTTGAACATTTCGAAATAAAACGACGCAAGATTTACAGAATTCGAGGTTCCAAGACGCTAACTTTCCTCTAAATAAATTTTTTCGCACGCAAGTGTGAAGGATCACAGCAAACTAAGTGCGAATCGGAATTTTGTCGTGGAACTTGAACATTTCGAAGTAAAACCTTGCAAGAATTACAGAATTCGAGGTTCCAAGACGCTAACTTTCCTCTAAATACGTTTTTTCGCACGCAAGTGTGAAGGTTCACGGCAAACTAATTGCGAATCGGAATTTCGTCGTGGAACTTGAACATTTCGAAGTAAAACGACGCAAGAATTACAGAATTTGAGGTTCCAAGACGCTAACTTTCCTCTAAATACGTTTTTTCGCAAGCAAGTGTGAAGGATCACGGCAAACTAAGTGCGAATCGGAATTTCGTGGTGGAACTTGGACATTTGTAAGTAAAACGACGCAAGAATTACACAATTCGAGGTTCCAAGACGCTAACTTACCTCTAAATATGTTTTTTCGCACGCACGTTTGAAGGATCACGGTAAACTAAATGCGAATAGAAATTTCGTCGTGGAACTTGAACATTTCGAAGTAAAACGACGCAAGAATTACAGAATTCGAGGTTCCAAGACGCTAACTTTCCACTAAATACGTTTTTTCGCACGCAAGTATGAAGGTTAACGGCAAACTAAGTGCGAATCGGAATTTCGTCGTGGAACTTGAACATTTCGAAGTAAAACGACGCAAGAATTACAGAACTCGAGGTTCCAAGACGCTAACTTTCCTCTAAATACGTTTTTTCGCACGCAAGTGTGAAGGTTCACGGCAAACTAATTGCGAATCGGAATTTCGTCGTGGAACTTGAACATTTCGAAGTAAAACGACGCAAGAATTACAGAATTTGAGGTTCCAAGACGCTAACTTTCCTCTAAATACGTTTTTTCGCACGCAAGTGTGAAGGATCACGGCAAACTAAGTGCGAATCGGAATTTCGTGGTGGAACTTGGACATTTCTAAGTAAAACGACGCAAGAATTACACAATTCGAGGTTCCAAGACGCTAACTTACCTCTAAATATGTTTTTTCGCACGCACGTTTGAAGGATCACGGTAAACTAAATGCGAATCGAAATTTCGTCGTGGAACTTGAACATTTCGAAGTAAAACGACGCAAGAATTACAGAATTCGAGGTTTCAAGACGCTAACTTTCCTCTAAATACGTTTTTTCGCACGCCAGTGTGAAGGATCACGGCAAACTAAGTGCGAATCGGAATTTCGACGTGGAACTTGAACATTTCGAAGTAAAACGACGCAAGAATTACAGAATTCGAGGTTCCAAGACGCTAACTTTCCTCTAAATACGTTTTTTCGCACGCAAGTGTGAAGGATCATGACAAACTAAGTGCGAATCAGAATTTCGTCGTGGAACTTGAACATTTCGAAATAAAACGACGCAAGAATTACACAATTCGAGGTTCTAAGACGCTAATTTTCCTCTAAATACGTTTTTTCGCACGCAAGTGTGAAAGATCACGGCAAACTAAGTACGAATCGGAATTTCGTCGTGGAACTTGAACTTTTCGAAGTAAAACGACGCAAGAATTACAGAATTCGAGGTTCCAAGGCGCTAACTTTCCTCTAAACATGTTTTTTCGCACGCAAGTGTGAAGGATCATGGCAAACTAAGTGCGAATCAGAATTTCGTCGTGGAACTTGAACATTTCGAAATAAAACGACGCAAGAATTACAGAATTCGAGGTTCCAAGACGCTAATTTTCCTCTAAATACGTTTTTTCGCACGCAAGTGTGATAGATCACGGCAAACTAAGTGCGAATCGAAATTTCGTCGTGGAACTTGAACATTTCGAAGTAAAACGACGCAAGAATTACAGAATTCGAGGTTCCAAGGCGCTAACTTTCCTCTAAACAAGTTTTTTCGCACACAAGTGTGAAGGATCACAGCAAACTAAGTGCGAATCGGAATTTCGTCGTGGAACTTGAACATTTCGAAGTAAAACGACGCAAGAATTACAGAATTCGAGGTTCCAAGACGCTAACTTTCCTCTAAATACGTTTTTTTGCACGCAAGTGTGAAGGATCACAGCAAACTAAGTGCGAGTCGTAATTTTGTCGTGGAACTTGAACATTTCGAAGTAAAACGACGCAAGAATTACAGAATTCGAGGTTCCAAGACGCTAACTTTCCTCTAAATTCGTTTTTTCGCACGCAAGTGTGAAGGTTCACGGCAAACTAAGTGCGAATCGGAATTTCGTCGTGGAACTTGAACATTTCGAAGTAAAACGACGCAAGAATTACAGAATTTGAGGTTCCAAGACGCTAACTTTCCTATAAATACGTTTTTTCGCACGCAAGTGTGAAGGATCACGGCAAACTAAGTGCGAATCGGAATTTCGTCGTGGAACTTGAACATTTCTAAGTAAATCGACGCAAGAATTACACAATTCGAGGTTCCAAGATGCTAACTTACCTCTAAATATGTTTTTTCGCACGCACGTTTGAAGGATCACGGTAAACTAAATGCGAATCGAAATTTCGTCGTGGAACTTGAACATTTCGAAGTAAAACGACGCAAGAATTACAGAATTCGAGGTTCCAAGACGCTAACTTTCCTCTGAATACGTTCTTTCGCACGCAAGTGTGAAGGATCACAGCAAACTAAGTGCGAGTCGGAATTTCGTCGTGGAACTTGAACATTTCGAAGTAAAACGACGCAAGAATTACAGAATTTGAGGTTCCAATACGCTAACTTTCCTATAAATACGTTTTATCGCACGCAAGTGTGAAGGATCACGGCAAACTAAGTGCGAATCGCAATTTCGTCATGGAACTTGAACATTTCTAAGTAAAACGACGTAAGAATTACAGAATTCGAAGTTCCAAGACGCTAACTTTCCTCTAAATATGTTTTTTCGCACGCAAGTGTGAAGGTTCACGGCAAACTAATTGCGAATCGGAATTTCGTCGTGGAACTTGAACATTTCGAAGTAAAACGACGCAAGAATTACAGAATTTGAGGTTCCAAGACGCTAACTTTCCTCTAAATACGTTTTTTCGCAAGCAAGTGTGAAGGATCACGGCAAACTAAGTGCGAATCGGAATTTCGTGGTGGAACTTGGACATTTGTAAGTAAAACGACGCAAGAATTACACAATTCGAGGTTCCAAGACGCTAACTTACCTCTAAATATGTTTTTTCGCACGCACGTTTGAAGGATCACGGTAAACTAAATGCGAATAGAAATTTCGTCGTGGAACTTGAACATTTCGAAGTAAAACGACGCAAGAATTACAGAATTCGAGGTTCCAAGACGCTAACTTTCCACTAAATACGTTTTTTCGCACGCAAGTATGAAGGTTAACGGCAAACTAAGTGCGAATCGGAATTTCGTCGTGGAACTTGAACATTTCGAAGTAAAACGACGCAAGAATTACAGAACTCGAGGTTCCAAGACGCTAACTTTCCTCTAAATACGTTTTTTCGCACGCAAGTGTGAAGGTTCACGGCAAACTAATTGCGAATCGGAATTTCGTCGTGGAACTTGAACATTTCGAAGTAAAACGACGCAAGAATTACAGAATTTGAGGTTCCAAGACGCTAACTTTCCTCTAAATACGTTTTTTCGCACGCAAGTGTGAAGGATCACGGCAAACTAAGTGCGAATCGGAATTTCGTGGTGGAACTTGGACATTTCTAAGTAAAACGACGCAAGAATTACAGAATTCGAGGTTCCAAGACGCTAACTTTCCTCTAAATACGTTTTTTCGCACGCAAGTGTGAAGGATCATGACAAACTAAGTGCGAATCAGAATTTCGTCGTGGAACTTGAACATTTCGAAATAAAACGACGCAAGAATTACACAATTCGAGGTTCTAAGACGCTAATTTTCCTCTAAATACGTTTTTTCGCACGCAAGTGTGAAAGATCACGGCAAACTAAGTACGAATCGGAATTTCGTCGTGGAACTTGAACTTTTCGAAGTAAAACGACGCAAGAATTACAGAATTCGAGGTTCCAAGGCGCTAACTTTCCTCTAAACATGTTTTTTCGCACGCAAGTGTGAAGGATCATGGCAAACTAAGTACGAATCAGAATTTCGTCGTGGAACTTGAACATTTCGAAATAAAACGACGCAAGAATTACAGAATTCGAGGTTCCAAGACGCTAATTTTCCTCTAAATACGTTTTTTCGCACGCAAGTGTGATAGATCACGGCAAACTAAGTGCGAATCGAAATTTCGTCGTGGAACTTGAACATTTCGAAGTAAAACGACGCAAGAATTACAGAATTCGAGGTTCCAAGGCGCTAACTTTCCTCTAAACAAGTTTTTTCGCACACAAGTGTGAAGGATCACAGCAAACTAAGTGCGAATCGGAATTTCGTCGTGGAACTTGAACATTTCGAAATAAAACGACGCAAGAATTACAGAATTCGAGGTTCCAAGACGCTAACTTTCCTCTAAATAAGTTTGTCGCACGCAAGTGTGAAGGATCACAGCAAACTAAGTGCGAATCGGAATTTTGTCGTGGAACTTGAACATTTCGAAGTAAAACGACGCAAGAATTACAGAATTCGAGGTTCCAAGACGCTAACTTTCCTCTAAATACGTTTTTTTGCACGCAAGTGTGAAGGATCACAGCAAACTAAGTGCGAGTCGTAATTTTGTCGTGGAACTTGAACATTTCGAAGTAAAACGACGCAAGAATTACAGAATTCGAGGTTCCAAGACGCTAACTTTCCTCTAAATTCGTTTTTTCGCACGCAAGTGTGAAGGTTCACGGCAAACTAAGTGCGAATCGGAATTTCGTCGTGGAACTTGAACATTTCGAAGTAAAACGACGCAAGAATTACAGAATTTGAGGTTCCAAGACGCTAACTTTCCTATAAATACGTTTTTTCGCACGCAAGTGTGAAGGATCACGGCAAACTAAGTGCGAATCGGAATTTCGTCGTGGAACTTGAACATTTCTAAGTAAATCGACGCAAGAATTACACAATTCGAGGTTCCAAGATGCTAACTTACCTCTAAATATGTTTTTTCGCACGCACGTTTGAAGGATCACGGTAAACTAAATGCGAATCGAAATTTCGTCGTGGAACTTGAACATTTCGAAGTAAAACGACGCAAGAATTACAGAATTCGAGGTTCCAAGACGCTAACTTTCCTCTGAATACGTTCTTTCGCACGCAAGTGTGAAGGATCACAGCAAACTAAGTGCGAGTCGGAATTTCGTCGTGGAACTTGAACATTTCGAAGTAAAACGACGCAAGAATTACAGAATTTGAGGTTCCAATACGCTAACTTTCCTATAAATACGTTTTATCGCACGCAAGTGTGAAGGATCACGGCAAACTAAGTGCGAATCGCAATTTCGTCATGGAACTTGAACATTTCTAAGTAAAACGACGTAAGAATTACAGAATTCGAAGTTCCAAGACGCTAACTTTCCTCTAAATATGTTTTTTCGCACGCAAGTTTGAAGGATCCCGAAAAACTCAGTGCGAATCGGAATTTCGTCGTGGAACTTGAACATTTCAAAGTAAAACGACGCAAGAATTACAGAATTCGAGGTTCCAAGACGCTAACTTTCCTCTAAATACGTTTTTTCGCACGCAAGTGTGAAGGATCACTTGCAAACTAAGTGCGCATCGCAATTTCGTCATGGAACTTGAACATTTCTAAGTAAAACGACGTAAGAATTACAGAATTCGAGGTTCCAAGACGCTAACTTTCCTCTAAATATGTTTTTTCGCATGCAAGTTCGAAGGATCCCGAAAAACTAAGTCCGAATCGGAATTTCGTCGTGGAACTTGAACATTTCAAAGTAAAACGACGCAAGAATTACAGAATTCGAGGTTCCAAGACGCTAACTTTCCTCTAAATACGTTTTTTCGCACGCAAGTGTGAAGGTTCACAACAAAATAAGTGCGAATCGGAATTTCGTCGTGGAACTTGAACATTTCGAAGTAAAACGACGCAAGAATTACAGAATTCGAGGTTCCAAGACGCTAACTTTCCTCTAAATTCGTTTTTCGCACGCAAGTGTGAAGGATCACGGCAAACTAAGTGCGAATCAGAATTTCGTCGTGGAACTTGAACATTTCTAAGTAAAACGACGCAAGAATTACAGAATTCGAGATTCCAAGACGCTAACTTTCCTCTAAATACGTTTTTTCGCACGCAAGTGTGAAGGATCACAGCAAACTAAGTACGAGTCGGAATTTTGTCGTGGAACTTGAACATTTCGAAGTAAAATGACGCAAGAATTACAGAATTCGAGGTTCCAACACGCTAACTTTCCTCTAAATTTGTTTTTCGCACGCAAGTGTGAAGGATCACGGTAAACTAAGTGCGAATCGAAATTTCGTCGTGGAACTTGAACATTTCGAAGTAAAACGACGCAAGAATTACAGAATTCGAGGTTCCAAGACGCTAACATTCCTCTAAGTAC
The DNA here is from genome assembly GCF_963966145.1 of Tenebrio molitor. Taxonomy (NCBI): domain Eukaryota; kingdom Metazoa; phylum Arthropoda; class Insecta; order Coleoptera; family Tenebrionidae; genus Tenebrio; species Tenebrio molitor. The sequence goes on along the minus strand of NC_091048.1, from coordinate 13,512,285 downwards.
GTTTTTTCGCACGCAAGTGTGAAGGATCATGGCAAACTAAGTGCGAATCAGAATTTCGTGGTGGAACTTGAACATTTCAAATTAAAACGACGCAAGAATTACAGAATTCGAGGTTCCAAGACGCTAACTTTCCTCTAAATACGTTTTTTCGCACGCAAGTGTGAAGGATCACAGCAAACTAAGTGCGAATCGGAATTTCGTCGTGGAACTTGAACATTTCGAAGTAAAACGACGCAAGAATTACAGAATTCGAGGTTCCAAGACGCTAACTTTCCTCTAAATAAGTTTTTTCCCACGCAACTTTGAAGGATCACGGCAAACTAATTGCGAATCGGAATTTCATCGTGGAACTTGAACATTTCGAAGTAAAATGACACAAAAATTACAGAATTCGAGGTTCCAAGACGCCAAATTTCCTCTAAATACGTTTTTTCGCAAGCAATGTGGAGGATCACGGCAAACTAAGTGCGAATCGGAATTTCGTCGTGGAACTTGAACCTTTCGAAGTAAAACGACGCAAGAATTACAGATTCGAGATTCCAAGACGTTAACTTTCCTCTAAATACGTTTTTTCGCACGCAAGTGAGAAGGTTCAAGGCAAACTAAGTGGGAATCGGAATTTCGTCATAGGACTTGAACTTTTCGAAGTAAAACGACGCAAGAATTACAGAATTCGAGGTTCCAAGACGCTAACTTTCCTCTAAATACGTTTTTTCGCACGCAAGTGTGAAGGATCACAGCAAACTAAGTGCTAGTCGGAATTTTGTCGTGGAACTTGAACATTTCGAAGTAAAACGACGCAAGAATTACAGAATTCGAGGTTCCAACACGCTAACTTTCCTCTAAATACGTTTTTCGCACGCAAGTGTGAAGGATCACGGCAAACTAAGTGCGAATCAGAATTTCGTCGTGGAACTTGAACATTTCTATGTAAAACGACGCAAGAATTACAGAATTCGATGTTCCAGGACACTAAATTACCTCTAAATATGTTTTTCGCACGCACGTTTGAAGGATCACGGTAAACTAAGTGCGAATCGAAATTTCGTCGTGGAACTTGAACATTTCGAAGTAAAACGACGCAAGAATTACAGAATTCGAGGTTCCAAGACGCTAGCTTTCCTCTAAATACGTTTTTTCGCACGCCAGTGTGACGGATCACGGCAAACTAAGTGCGAATCGGAATTTCTCGTGGAACTTGAACATTTCGAAGTAAAACGACGCAAGAATTACAGAATTCGAGGTTCCAAGACGCTAACATTCCTCTAAATACGTTTTTTCGCACGCAAGTGTGAAGGATTGGAACTTGAACATTCCAAAGTAAAACGACGCAAGAATTACAGAATTCGAGGTTCCAAGACGCTAACTTTCCTCTAAATACGTTTTTTCGCAAGCAAGTGTGAAGGATCACAGCAAACTAAGTGCGAATCGGAATTTCGTCGTGGAACTTGAACATTTCGAAGTAAAACGACGCAAGAATTACAGAATTCGAGATTCCAAGGCGCTAACTTTCCTCTAAATAAGTTTTTTCGCACGCAAGTGTGAACGATCATGGCAAACTAAGTGCGTATCGGAATTTTGTCGTGGAACTTGAACATTTAGAAATAAAACGACGCAAAAATTACAGAATTCGAGGTTCCAAGACGCTAACTTTCCTCTAAATAAGTTTTTTCGCACGCAAGTTTGAAGGATCACGGCAAACTAATTGCGAATCGGAATTTCGTCGTGGAACTTGAACATTTCGAAGTAAAATGACACAAAAATTAGAGAATTCGAGGTTCCAAGACTCCAACTTTCCTCTAAATACGTTTTTTCGCAAGCAAATATGGAGGATCACGGCAAACTAAGTGCGAATCGGAATTTCGTCGTGGAACTTGAACCTTTCGAAGTAAAACGACGCAAGAATTACAGATTCGAGATTCCAAGACGCAAACTTTCCTCTAAATATGTTTTTTCGCACGCAAGTGTGAAGGATCACGGCAAACTAAGGGCGAATCGGAATTACGTCGTGGAACTTGAACATTTCGAAGTAAAACGACGCAAGAATTACAGAATTCGAGATTCCAAGACGCTAACTTTCCTCTAAATACGTTTTTTCGCACGCAAGTGTGAACGATCATGGCAAACTAAGTGCGTATCGGAATTTTGTCGTGGAACTTGAACATTTAGAAATAAAACGACGCAAAAATTACAGAATTCGAGGTTCCAAGACGCTAACTTTCCTCTAAATACGTTTTTTCGCACGCAAGTGTGAAGGATCACGGCAACCTAAGTGCGAATCGTAATTTCGTCGTGGAACTTGAACATTTCGAAATAAAACTACGCAAGGATTACAGAATTCGAGGTTCCAAGACACTAACTTCCCACAAAATACGTTTTTTCGCACGCAAGTGTGAAGGATCACGGCAAACTAAGAGCGAATCGGAATTTCGTCGTGGAACTTGAACATTTCTAAGTCAAACGACGCAAGAATTACAGAATTCGAGGTTCCAAGACGCTAACATTCCTCTAAATATATTTTTTCGCACGCAAGTTTGAAGGATCACGGAAAACTAAGTGCGAATCGGAATTTCGTAGTGGAACTTGAACATTTCGAAGTAAAACGACGCAAGAATTACAGAATTCGAGGTTCCAAGACTCTAACTTTCCTCAAAATACGTTTTTTCGCACGCAAGTGTGAAGAATCACGGCAAACTAAGAGCGAATCGAAATTTCGTCGTGGAACTTGAACATTTCTAAGTCAAACGACGCAAGAATTACAGAATTCGAGGTTCCAAGACGCTAACATTCCTCTAAATATGTTTTTTCGCACGCAAGTTTGAAGGACCACGGCAAACTAAGTGCGAATTGGAATTTCGTCGTGGAACTTGAACATTTCGATGTAAAACGACGCAAGAATTACAGAATTTGAGGTTCCAAGACGCTAACTTTCCTCTAAATACGTTTTTTCGCACGCAAGTGTGAAGGATCACGGCAAACTAAGTAGGAATCGGAATTTCGTCGTGGAACTTGAACATTTCCAAGTAAAACGTCGCAAGAATCACAGAATTCGAGGTTCCAAGACGGTAACTTTCCTCTAAATACGTTTTTTCGCACGCCAGTGTGAAGGATCACGGCAAACTAAGTGCGAATCGGAATTTCGTCGTGGAACTTGAACATTTCGAAGTAAAACTACGCAAGAATTACAGAATTCGAGGTTCCAAGACGCTAACTTTCCTCTAAATACGTTTTTTCGCACGCAAGTGTGAAGGATCACGGCAAACTAAGTGCGAATCGGAATTTCGTCTTGGAACTTGAACATTTCGAAATAAAACGACGCAAGAATTACAGAATTTGAGATTCCAAGACGCTAACTTTCCTCTAAATACGTTTTTTCGCACGCAAGTGTGAAGGATCACGGCAAACTAAGTGCGAATCGGAATTTCGTCTTGGAACTTGAACATTTCGAGATAAAACGACGCAAGAATTACAGAATTCGAAGTTCCAAGACGCTAACTTTCCTCTAAATACGTTTTTTCGTACGCAAGTGTGAAGGATCACGGCAAACTAAGTGCGAATCGGAATTTTGTCATGGAACTTGAACATTTCGAAGTAATACGACGCAGGAATTACAGAATTCGAGGTTCCAAGACGCTAACTTTCCTCTAAATACGTTTTTTCGCACGCAAGTGTGAAGGATCACGGCAAACTAAGAGCGAATCGCAATTTCGTCGTGGAACTTGAACATTTCTAAGTCAAACGACGCAAGAATTACAGAATTCGAGGTTCCAAGACGCTAACATTCCTCTAAATATGTTTTTTCGCACGCAAGTTTGAAGGATCACGGTAAACTAAGTGCGAATCGGAATTTCGTCGTGGAACTTGAACATTTCGAAGTAAAACGACGCAAGAATTACAGAATTCGAGGTTCCAAGACGGTAACTTTCCTCTAAATACGTTTTTTCGCACGCCAGTGTGAAGGATCACGGCAAACTAAGTGCGAATCGGAATTTCGTCGTGGAACTTGAACATTTCGAAGTAAAACTACGCAAGAATTACAGAATTCGAGGTTCCAAGACGCTAACTTTCCTCTAAATACGTTTTTTCGCACGCAAGTGTGAAGGATCACGGCAAACTAAGTGCGAATCGGAATTTCGTCTTGGAACTTGAACATTTCGAAATAAAACGACGCAAGAATTACAGAATTTGAGATTCCAAGACGCTAACTTTCCTCTAAATACGTTTTTTCGCACGCAAGTGTGAAGGATCACGGCAAACTAAGTGCGAATCGGAATTTCGTCTTGGAACTTGAACATTTCGAGAAAAAACGACGCAAGAATTACAGAATTCGAAGTTCCAAGACGCTAACTTTCCTCTAAATACGTTTTTTCGTACGCAAGTGTGAAGGACCACGGCAAACTAAGTGCGAATTGGAATTTCGTCGTGGAACTTGAACATTTCGATGTAAAACGACGCAAGAATTACAGAATTTGAGGTTCCAAGACGCTAACTTTCCTCTAAATACGTTTTTTCGCACGCAAGTGTGAAGGATCACGGCAAACTAAGTAGGAATCGGAATTTCGTCGTGGAACTTGAACATTTCCAAGTAAAACGTCGCAAGAATCACAGAATTCGAGGTTCCAAGACGGTAACTTTCCTCTAAATACGTTTTTTCGCACGCCAGTGTGAAGGATCACGGCAAACTAAGTGCGAATCGGAATTTCGTCGTGGAACTTGAACATTTCGAAGTAAAACTACGCAAGAATTACAGAATTCGAGGTTCCAAGACGCTAACTTTCCTCTAAATACGTTTTTTCGCACGCAAGTGTGAAGGATCACGGCAAACTAAGTGCGAATCGGAATTTCGTCTTGGAACTTGAACATTTCGAAATAAAACGACGCAAGAATTACAGAATTTGAGATTCCAAGACGCTAACTTTCCTCTAAATACGTTTTTTCGCACGCAAGTGTGAAGGATCACGGCAAACTAAGTGCGAATCGGAATTTCGTCTTGGAACTTGAACATTTCGAGATAAAACGACGCAAGAATTACAGAATTCGAAGTTCCAAGACGCTAACTTTCCTCTAAATACGTTTTTTCGTACGCAAGTGTGAAGGATCACGGCAAACTAAGTGCGAATCGGAATTTTGTCATGGAACTTGAACATTTCGAAGTAATACGACGCAGGAATTACAGAATTCGAGGTTCCAAGACGCTAACATTCCTCTAAATATGTTTTTTCGCACGCAAGTTTGAAGGATCACGGTAAACTAAGTGCGAATCGGAATTTCGTCGTGGAACTTGAACATTTCGAAGTAAAACGACGCAAGAATTACAGAATTCGAGGTTCCAAGACGCTAACTTTCCTCTAAATAAGTTTTTTCGCACGCAAGTCTGAAGGATCACGGCAAACTAAATGCGAATCGGAATTTCGTCGTGGAACTTGAACATTTCGAAGTAAAATGACGCAAGAATTACAGAATTCGAGGTTCCAAGACGCTAACTTTACTCTAAATACGTTTTTTCGGAAGCAAATATGAAGGATCATGGCAAACTAAGTGCGAATCGGTATTTCGTTGTGGAACTTGAACACTTCGAAGTAAAACGACGCAAGAAATACAGAACTCGAGATTCCAAGACGCTCACTTTCCTCTAAATACGTTTTTTCGCACGCAAGTGTGAAGGATCACGGCAAACTAAGTGCGAATCGTAATTTCGTCGTGGAACTTGAACAATACGAAATAAAACGACGCAAGAATTACAGAATTCGAGGTTCCAAGACGCTAACTTTCTTCTAAATACGTTTTTTCGCACGCCAGTGTGAAGGATCACGGCAAACTAAGTGCGAATCGGAATTTCGTCGTGGAACTTGAACATTTCGAAGTAAAACGACGCAAGAATTACAGAATTCGAGGTTTCCAAGACGCTAACTTTCCTCAAAATACGTTTTTTCGGAAGCAAATATGAAGGATCACGGCAAACTAAGTGCGAATCGGTATTTCGTTGTGGAACTTGAACATTTCGAAGTAAAACGACGCAAGAAATACAGAACGCGAGATTCCAAGACGCTAACTTTCCTCTAAATACGTTTTTTCGCACGCAAGTGTGAAGGATCACGGCAAACTAAGTGCGAATCGTAATTTCGTCGTGGAACTTGAATATTTAGAAATAAAACGATGCAAGATTAAAGAGAATTCGAGGTTCCAAGACGCTAACTTTCTTCTAAATACGTTTTTTCGCACGCAAGTGTGAAGGATCATGGCAAACTAAGTGCGAATCAGAATTTCGTCGTGGAACTTGGACATTTCGAAGTAAAACGACGCAAGAATTACAGAATTCGAGGTTCCAAGACGCTGACTTACTTCTAAATATGTTTCTTCGCACGCACGTTTGAAGGATCACGGTAAACTAAGTGCGAATCGAAATTTCGTCGTGGAACTTGAACATTTCGAAGTACAACGACGCAAGAATTACAGAATTCGAGGTTCCAAGACGGTAACTTTCCTCTAAATAAGTTTTTTCGCACGCAAGTTGCAAGGATCACGGCAAACTAAGTGCGAATCGGAATTTCGCCGTGGAACTTGAACATTTCGAAGTAAAACGACGCAAGAATTACAGAATTCGAGATTCCAAGACGCTAACATTCCTCTAAATATGTTTTTTCGCACGCAAGTTTGAAGGATCACGGTAAACTAAGTGCGAATCGGAATTTCGTCGTGGATCTTGAACATTTCGAAGTAAAATGACGTAAGAATTACAGAATTCGAGGTTCCAAGACGCTAACTTTCCTCAAAATACGTTTTTTCGCACGCAAGTGTGAAGGATCTCGGCAAACTAAGTGCGAATCGGAATTTCGTCATGGAACTTGAACATTTCGAAGTAAAACGACGCAGGAATTACAGAATTCGAAGTTCCAAGACGATAACTTTCCTCTAAATACGTTTTTTCGCACGCAAGTGTGAAGGATCACGGCAAACTAAGTGCGAATCGGAATTTCGTCGTGGAACTTGAACATTTCTAAGTAAAACGACGCAAGAATTACAGAATTCGAGGTTCCAAGACGCTAACTTTCCTCAAAATACGTTTTTTCGCACGCAAGTGTGAAGGATCACGGCAAACTAAGTGCGAATCGGAATTTCGTCGTGGAACTTGAACATTTCTAAGTAAAACGACGCAAGAATTACAGAATTCGAGATTCCAAGACGCTAACATTCCTCTAAATAAGTTTTTTCGCACGCAAGTTTGAAGGATCACGGTAAACTAAGTGCGAATCGGAATTTCGTCGTGGAACTTGAACATTTCGAAGTAAAACGACGCAAGAATTACAGAATTCGAGGTTCCAAGACGTTAACTTTCCTCAAATTACGTTTTTTCGCATGCAAGTGTGAAGGATCACAGCAAAATAAGTGCGAGTTGGAATTTTGTCAGGGAACTTGAACATTTCGAACTAAAACGACGCAGGAATTACGGAATTCAAGGTTCCAAGACGCTAACTTTCCTCAAAATACGTTTTTTCGCACGCAAGTGTGAAGGATCACGGCAAACTAAGTGCGAATCGGAATTTCGTCGTGGAACTTGAACATTTCTCAGTCAAACGACGCAAGAATTACAGAATTCGAGGTTCCAAGACGCTAACATTCCTTTAAATATGTTCTTTCGCACGCAAGTTTGAAGGATCACGGTAAACTAAGTGCGAATCGGAATTTTGTCATGGAACTTGAACATTTCTAAGTAAAACGACGCAAGAATTACAGAATTCGAGGTTTCAAGATGCTTACTTTCCTCAAAATATGTTTTTTCGCACGCACGTTTGAAGGATCACGGCAAACTAAGTGCGAATCGGAATTTGGTCTTGGAACTTGAACATTTCGAAATAAAACGACGCAAGAATTACAGAATTCGAGGTTCCAAGACGCTAACTTTCCTCTAAATACGTTTTTTCGTTCGCAAGTGTGAAGGATCACGGCAAACTAAGTGCGAATCGGAATTTTGTCATGGAACTTGAACATTTCGAAGTAAAACGACGCAAGAATTACAGAATTCGAGATTCCAAGACGCTAACTTTCCTCAAAATACGTTTATTCGCACGCAAGTGTGAAGGATCACGGCAAAGTAAGTGCGAATCGGAATTTCGTCGTGGAACTTGAACATTTCTAAGTCAAACGACGCAAGAATTACAGAATTCGAGGTCCCAAGACGCTAACATTCCTCTAAATATGTTCTTTCGCACGCAAGTTTGAAGGATCACGGTAAACTAAGTGCGAATCGGAATTTTGTCATGGAACTTGAACATTTCGAAGTAAAACGACGCAGGAATTACAGAATTCGAGGTTCCAAGACGGTAAGTTTCCTCTAAATATGTTTTTTCGCACGCAAGTGTGAAGGATCACGGCAAACTAAGTGCGAATCGGAATTTCGTCGTGGAACTTGAACATTTCTAAGTAAAACGACGCAAGAATTACAGAATTCGAGGTTCCAAGATGCTAACTTTCCTCAAAATATGTTTTTTCGCACGCACGTTTGAAGGATCACGGTAAACTAAGTGCCAATTGGAATTTCTTCGTGGAACTTGAACATTTCTATGTCAAACGACGCAAGAATTACAGAATTCGAGGATCCAAGACGCTAACATTCCTCTAAATACGTTTTTTCGCACGCCAGTGTGAAGGATCACGGCAAACTAAGTGCGAATCGGAATTTCGTCGTGGAACTTGAACATTTCGAAGTAAAACGATGCAAGAATTACAGAATTTGAGGTTCCAAGACGCTAACCTTCCTCTAAATACGTTTTTTCGCACGCAAGTGTGAAGGATCATGGCAAACTAAGTGCGAATCAGAATTTCGTCGTGGAACTTGGTCATTTCGAAGTAAAACGACGCAAGAATTACAGATTTCGAGGTTCCAAGACGCTAACTTACTTCTAAATATGTTTCTTCGCACGCAAGTTTGAAGGATCACGGTAAACTAAGTGCGAATCGAAATTTCGTCGTGGAACTTGAACATTTCGAAGTACAACGACGCAAGAATTACAGAATTCGAGGTTCCAAGGCGCTAACTTTCGTCTAAATACGGTTTTTCGCACGCAAGTGTGAAGGATCACAGCAAACTAAGGGCGAATCGGAATTACGTCGTGGAACTTGAACATTTCGAAGTAAAACGGCGCAAGAATTACAGAATTCGAGGTTCCAAGACGGTAACTTTCCTCTAAATACGTTTTTTCGCACGCCAGTGTGAAGGATCACGGCAAACTAAGTTCGAATCGGAATTTCGTCGTGGAACTTGAACATTTCGAAGCAAAACGACACAAGAATTACAGAATTCGAGGTTCCAAGACGCTAACTTTCCTCAAAATACGTTTTTTCGCACGCAAGTGTGAAGGATCACGGCAAACTAAGTGCGAATCGGAATTTCGTCGTGGAACTTGAACATTTCTAAGTAAAACGACGCAAGAATTACAGAATTCGAGATTCCAAGACGCTAACATTCCTCTAAATAAGTTTTTTCGCACGCAAGTTTGAAGGATCACGGTAAACTAAGTGCGAATCGGAATTTCGTCATGGAACTTGAACATTTCGAAATAAAACGACGCAGGAATTACAGAATTCGAAGTTCCAAGACGCTAACTTTCCTCTAAATTCGTTTTTTCGCACGCAAGTGTGAAGGATCACGGCAAACTAAGTGCGAATCGGAATTTCGTCGTGGAACTTGAACATTTCGAAGTAAAACGACGCAAGAATTACAGAATTCGAGGTTCCAAGACGCTAACTTTCCTCAAAATACGTTTTTTCGCACGCAAGTGTGAAGGATCACAGCAAAATAAGTGCGAGTTGGAATTTTGTCATGGAACTTGAACATTTCGAAGTAAAACGACGCAGGAATTACAGAATTCGAGGTTCCAAGACGCTAACTTTCCTCTAAATACGTTTTTTCGCACGCAAGTGTGAAGGATCACGGCAAACTAAGTGTGAATCGGAATTTCGTCATGGAACTTGAACATTTCGAAGTAAAACGACGCAAGAATTACAGAATTCGAGGTTCCAAGACACTAACTTTCCTCAAAATACGTTTTTTCGCACGCAAGTGTGAAGGATCACGGCAAACTAAGTGCGAATCGGAATTTCGTCGTGGAACTTGAACCTTTCTAACTAAAACGACGCAAGAATTACAGAATTCGAGGTTCCAAGACGCTAACCTTCCATAAATACGTTTTTTCGCACGCAAGTGTGAAGGATCATGGCAAACTAAGTGCGAATCAGAATTTCGTCGTGGAACTTGGACATTTCGAAGTAAAACGACGCAAGAATTACAGAATTCGAGGTTCCAAGACGCTAACTTACTTCTAAATATGTTTCTTCGCACGCACGTTTGAAGGATCACGGTAAACTAAGTGCGAATCGAAATTTCGTCGTGGAACTTGAACATTTCGAAGTAAAACGGCGCAAGAATTACAGAATTCGAGGTTCCAAGACGTTAACTTCCCTCTAAATACGTTTTTTCGCACGCAAGTTTGAAGGATCACGGCAAACTAAGTGCGAATCGGAATTTCGCCGTGGAACTTGAACATTTCGAAGTAAAACGGCGCAAGAATTACAGAATTCGAGGTTCAAAGACGCCAACTTTCCATAAAATACGTTTTTTCGCACGCAAGTGTGAAGGATCACGGCAAACTAAGTGCGAATCGGAATTTCGTCGTGGAACTTGAACATTTCGAAGTAAAACGTCGCGATAATTACAGAATTCGAGGTTCCAAGACGCTAACTTTCCTCTAAATAAGTTTTTTCGCACGCAAGTGTGAAGGATCACATCAAACTAAGTGCGAATCGGAATTTCGTCGTGGAACTTGAACATTTCGAAATAAAACGACGCAAGAATTACAGAATTCGAGGTTCCAAGACGCTAACTTTCCTCTAAATACGTTTTATCGTACGCCAGTGTGAAGGATCTCGGCAAACTAATTGCGAATCGGAATTTCGTCGTGGAACTTGAACATTTCGAAGTAAAACTATGCAAGAATTACAGAATTCGAGGTTCCAAGACGCTAACTTTCTTCTAAATAAGTTTTTTCGCACGCAAGTGTGAAGGATCACAGTAAACTAAGTGCGAGTCGGAATTTTGTCGTGGAACTTGAACATTTCTAAGTAAAACGACGCAAGAATTACAGAATTCGAGGTTCCAAGACGCTAATATTCCTCTAAATATGTTTTTTCGCACGCAAGTTTGAAGGATCACGGTAAACTAAGTGCGAATCGGAATTTCGTCGTGGAACTTGAACATTTCGAAGTAAAACGACGCAAGAATTACAGAATTCGAGGTTCCAAGATGCCAACTTACCTCAAAATATGTTTTTTCGCACGCACGTTTGAAGGATCACGGTAAAATAAGTGCGAATCGAAATTTCGTCGTGGAACTTGAACATTTCGAAATAAAACGACGCAAGAATTACAGAATTCGAGGTTCCAAGACGCCAACTTTCCTCTAAATAAGTTTTTTCGCACGCAAGTGTGAAGGATCACGGCAAACTAAGTGCGAATCGGAATTTCGTCGTGGAACTTGAACATTTCGAAATAAAACGACGCAAGAATTACAGAATTCGAGGTTCCAAGACGCCAACTTTCCTCAAAATACGTTTTTCCGCACGCAAGTGTGAAGGATCACGGCAAACTAAGTGCGATTCGGAATTTCGTCGTGGAACTTGAACATTTCGAAGTAAAACGTCGCAATAATTACAGAATTCGGGGTTCCAAGACGCTAACTTTCCTCTAAATAAGTTTTTTCGCACGCAAGTGTGAAGGATCACGGCAAACTAAGTGCGAATCGGAATTTCGTCGTGGAACTTGAACATTTCGAAATAAAACGACGCAAGAATTACAGAATTCGAGGTTCCAAGACGCTAACTTTCCTCTAAATAAGTTTTTTCGCACGCAAGTGTGAAGGATCACGGCAAACTAAGTGCGAATCGGAATTTCGTCGTGGAACTTGAACATTTCGAAATAAAACGACGCAAGAATTACAGAATTCGAGGTTCCAAGACGCTAACTTTCTTCTAAATAAGTTTTTTCGCACGCAAGTGTGAAGGATCACAGTAAACTAAGTGCGAGTCGGAATTTTGTCGTGGAACTTGAACATTTCTAAGTAAAACGACGCAAGAATTACAGAATTCGAAGTTCCAAGACGCTAACATTCCTCTAATAATGTTTTTTCGCACGCAAGTTTGAAGGATCACGGTAAACTAAGTGCGAATCGGAATTTCGTCGTGGAACTTGAACATTTCGGACTAAAACGACGCAAGAATTACAGAATTCGAGGTTCCAAGACGCTAACTTTCCTCTAAATACGTTTTTTCGCACGCAAGTGTGAAGGATCTCGGCAAACTAATTGCGAATCGGAATTTCGTCGTGGAACTTGAACATTTCGAAGTAAAACTATGCAAGAATTACAGAATTCGAGGTTCCAAGACGCTAACTTTCTTCTAAATAAGTTTTTTCGCACGCAAGTGTGAAGGATCACAGTAAACTAAGTGCGAGTCGGAATTTTGTCGTGGAACTTGACCATTTCTAAGTAAAACGACGCAAGAATTACAGAATTCGAAGTTCCAAGACGCTAACATTCCTCTAATAATGTTTTTTCGCACGCAAGTTTGAAGGATCACGGTAAACTAAGTGCGAATCGGAATTTCGTCGTGGAACTTGAACATTTCGAAATAAAACGACGCAAGAATTACAAAATTCGAGGTTCCAAGACGCCAACTTTCCTCAAAATACGTTTTTTCGCACGCAAGTGTGAAGGATCACGGCAAACTAAGTGCGATTCGGAATTTCGTCGTGGAACTTGAACATTTCGAAGTAAAACGTCGCAATAATTACAGAATTCGAGGTTCCAAGACGCTAACTTTCCTCTAAATAAGTTTTTTCGCACGCAAGTGTGAAGGATCACGGCAAACAAAGTGCGAATCGGAATTTCGTCGTGGAACTTGAACATTTCGGAATAAAACGACGCAAGAATTACAGAATTCGAGCTTCCAAGACGCTAACTTTCTTCTAAATAAGTTTTTTCGCACGCAAGTGTGAAGGATCACAGTAAACTAAGTGCGAGTCGGAATTTTGTCGTGGAACTTGAACATTTCTAAGTAAAACGACGCAAGAATTACAGAATTCGAAGTTCCAAGACGCTAACATTCCTCTAATAATGTTTTTTCGCACGCAAGTTTGAAGGATCACGGTAAACTAAGTGCGATTCGGAATTTCGTCGTGGAACTTGAACATTTCGGACTAAAACGACGCAAGAATTACAGAATTCGAGGTTCCAAGACGCTAACTTTCCTCTAAATACGTTTTTTCGCACGCAAGTGTGAAGGATCTCGGCAAACTAATTGCGAATCGGAATTTCGTCGTGGAACTTGAACATTTCGAAGTAAAACTATGCAAGAATTAGAGAATTCGAGGTTCCAAGACGCTAACTTTCTTCTAAATAAGTTTTTTCGCACGCAAGTGTGAAGGATCACAGTAAACTAAGTGCGAATCGGAATTTCATCGTGGAACTTGAAGATTTCGAAATAAAACGACGCAAGAATTACAGAATTCGAGGTTCCAAGACGCCAACTTTCCTCAAAATACGTTTTTTCGCACGCAAGTGTGAAGGATCACGGCAAACTAAGTGCGATTCGGAATTTCGTCGTGGAACTTGAACATTTCGAAGTAAAACGTCGCAATAATTACAGAATTCGAGGTTCCAAGACGCTAACTTTCCTCTAAATAAGTTTTTTCGCACGCAAGTGTGAAGGATCACGGCAAACTAAGTGCGAATCGGAATTTCGTCGTGGAACTTGAACATTTCGAAATAAAACGACGCAAGAATTACAGAATTCGAGGTTCCAAGACGCTAACTTTCTTCTAAATAAGTTTTTTCGCACGCAAGTGTGAAGGATCACAGTAAACTAAGTGCGAGTCGGAATTTTGTCGTGGAACTTGAACATTTCTAAGTAAAACGACGCAAGAATTACAGAATTCGAAGTTCCAAGACGCTAACATTCCTCTAATAATGTTTTTTCGCACGCAAGTTTGAAGGATCACGGTAAACTAAGTGCGAATCGGAATTTCGTCGTGGAACTTGAACATTTCGAAGTAAAACGTCGCAATAATTACAGAATTCGAGGTTCCAAGACGCTAACTTTCCTCTAAATAAGTTTTTTCGCACGCAAGTGTGAAGGATCACGGCAAACTAAGTGCGAATCGGAATTTCGTCGTGGAACTTGAACATTTCGAAATAAAACGACGCAAGAATTACAGAATTCGAGGTTCCAAGACGCCAACTTTCCTCAAAATACGTTTTTTCGCACGCAAGTGTGAAGGATCACGGCAAACTAAGTGCGATTCGGAATTTCGTCGTGGAACTTGAACATTTCGAAGTAAAACGTCGCAATAATTACAGAATTCGAGGTTCCAAGACGCTAACTTTCCTCTAAATAAGTTTTTTCGCACGCAAGTGTGAAGGATCACGGCAAACTAAGTGCGAATCGGAATTTCGTCGTGGAACTTGAACATTTCGAAATAAAACGACGCAAGAATTACAGAATTCGAGGTTCCAAAACGCTAACTTTCTTCTAAATAAGTTTTTTCGCACGCAAGTGTGAAGGATCACAGTAAACTAAGTGCGAGTCGGAATTTTGTCGTGGAACTTGAACATTTCTAAGTAAAACGACGCAAGAATTACAGAATTCGAAGTTCCAAGACGCTAACATTCCTCTAATAATGTTTTTTCGCACGCAAGTTTGAAGGATCACGGTAAACTAAGTGCGAATCGGAATTTCGTCGTGGAACTTGAACATTTCGGACTAAAACGACGCAAGAATTACAGAATTCGAGGTTCCAAGACGCTAACTTTCCTCTAAATACATTTTTTCGCACGCAAGTGTGAAGGATCACGGCAAACTAAGTGCGAATCGGAATTTCGTCGTGGAACTTGAACATTTCGAAGTAAAACGACGCAAGAATTACAGAATTCGAGGTTCCAAGATGCTAACTTACCTCAAAATATGTTTTTTCGCACGCACGTTTGAAGGATCACGGTAAAATAAGTGCGAATCGAAATTTCGTCGTGGAACTTGAACATTTCGAAGTAAAACGACGCAAGAATTACAGAATTCTAGGTTCCAAGACGCTAACATTCCTCTAAATACGTTTATTCTCACGCCAGTGTGAAGGATCACGGCAAACTAAGTGCGAATCGGAATTTCGTCGTGGAACTTGAACATTTCGAAGTAAAACGACGCAAGAATTACAGAATTCGAGGTTCCAGGACGCTAACCTTCCTCTCAATACGTTTTTTCGCACGCAAGTGTGAAGGATCATGGCAAACTAAGTGCGAATCAGAATTTCGTCGTGAAACTTGGACATTTAGAAGTAAAACGACGCAAGAATTACAGAATTCGAGGTTCCAAGACACTAACTTTCTTCTAAATATGTTTCTTCGCACGCACGTTTGAAGGATCACGGTAAACTCAGTGCGAATCGAAATTTCGTCGTGGAACTTGAACATTTCGAAGTAAAACGACGCAAGAATTACAGAATTCGAGGTCCCAAGACGCTAACTTTCCTCTAAATAGTCTGAAGGATCACGGCAAACTAAGTGCGAATCGGAATTTCGTCCTGGAACTTGAACATTTCAAAGTAAAACGACGCAATTATTACAGAATTCGAGGTTCCAAGACGCTAACTTTCCTCTAAATAAGTTTTTTGAACATTTCGAAGTAAAACGACGCAAGAATTACAGAATTCCAGGTTCCAAGACGCTAAATTTCCTCAAAACATGTTTTTTCGCACGCAAGTGTGAAGGATCACGGCAAACTAAGTGCGAATCGGAATTTCGTCGTGGAACTTGAACATTTCGATAAAAAACGACGCAAGAATTACAGAATTCGAAGTTCCAAGACGCTAACTTTCCTCTAAATATGTTTTTTCGGACGCAAGTGTGAAGGATCACGGCAAACTAAGTGCGAATCGGAATTTCGTCGTGGAACTTGAACATTTCAAAGTAAAACCACGCAAGAATTACAGAATTCGAGGTTCCAAGACGCTAACTTACCTCTAAATATGTTTTTTCGCACGCACGTTTGAAGGATCACGGTAAACTAAGTGCGAATCGGAATTTCGTCGTGGAACTTGAACATTTCGAAGTAAAACGACGCAAGAATTACAGAATTCGAGGTTCCAAGACGTTAACTTTCCTCTAAATAAGTTTTTTCGCACGCAAGTGTGAAGGATCACAGCAAACTAAGTGCGAATCAGAATTTCGTCATGGAACTTGAACATTTCGAAGTAAAACGATGCAAGAATTAGAGAATTCGACGTTCCAAGCCGCTAACTTTCCTTTAAATACGTTTTTTCGCACACAAGTGTGAAGGATCACGGCAAACTAAGTGCGAATCGGAATTTCGTCGTGGAATTTGAAATTTTCGATGTAAAACGACGCAAGAATTACAGAATTCGAGGTTCCAAGACGCTAACTTTCTTCGAAATACGTTTTTTCGTACGCAAGTGTGAAGGATCACTTGCAAACTAAGTGCGAATCGCAATTTCGTCGTGGAGCTTGAACATTTCGAAGTAAAACGACGCAAGAATTACAGAATTCGAGGTTCCAAGACGCTAGCTTTCCTCTAAATACGTTTTTTCGCACGCCAGTGTGACGGATCACGGCAAACTAAGTGCGAATCGGAATTTCTCGTGGAACTTGAACATTTCAAAGTAAAACGACGCAAGAATTACAGAATTCGAGGTTCCAAGACGCTAACTTTCCTCTAAATACGTTTTTTCGCACGCAAGTGTGAACGATCATGGCAAACTAAGTGCGTATCGGAATTTTGTCGTGGAACTTGAACATTTAGAAATAAAACGACGCAAAAATTACAGAATTCGAGGTTCCAAGACGCTAACTTTCCTCTAAATAAGTTTTTTCGCACGCAAGTTTGAAGGATCACGGCAAACTAATTGCGAATCGGAATTTCGTCGTGGAACTTGAACATTTCGAAGTAAAATGACACAAAAATTAGAGAATTCGAGGTTCCAAGACTCCAACTTTCCTCTAAATACGTTTTTTCGCCAGCAAATATGGAGGATCACGGCAAACTAAGTGCGAATCGGAATTTCGTCGTGGAACTTGAACCTTTCGAAGTAAAACGACGCAAGAATTACAGATTCGAGATTCCAAGACGCAAACTTTCCTCTAAATATGTTTTTTCGCACGCAAGTGTGAAGGATCACGGCAAACTAAGGGCGAATCGGAATTACGTCGTGGAACTTGAACGTTTCGAAGTAAAACGACGCAAGAATTACAGAATTCGAGATTCCAAGACGCTTACTTTCCTCTAAATAGTTTTTTCGCACGCAAGTGTGAACGATCATGGCAAACTAAGTGCGTATCGGAATTTTGTCGTGGAACTTGAACATTTAGAAATAAAACGACGCAAAAATTACAGAATTCGAGGTTCCAAGACGCTAACTTTCCTCTAAATAAGTTTTTTCGCACGCAAGTTTGAAGGATCACGGCAAACTAATTGCGAATAGGAATTTCGTCGTGGAACTTGAACATTTCGAAGTATAATAACGCAAGAATTACAGAATTCGAGGTTCCAAGACGCTAACTTTCCTCTAAATACGTTTTTTCGCACGCAAGTGTGAAGGATCACGGCAACCTAAGTGCGAATCGTAATTTCGTCGTGGAACTTGAACATTTCGAAATAAAACTACGCAAGGATTACAGAATTCGAGGTTCCAAGACACTAACTTTCTCAAAATACGTTTTTTCGCACGCAAGTGTGAAGGATCACGGCAAACTAAGATCGAATCGGAATTTCGTCGTGGAACTTGAACATTTCTAAGTCAAACGACGCAAGAATTACAGAATTCGAGGTTCCAAGACGCTAACATTCCTCTAAATATGTTTTTTCGCACGCAAGTTTGAAGGATCACGGAAAACTAAGTGCGAATCGGAATTTCGTAGTGGAACTTGAACATTTCGAAGTAAAACGACGCAAGAATTACAGAATTCGAGGTTCCAAGACTCTAACTTTCCTCAAAATACGTTTTTCGCACGCAATTGTGAAGAATCACGGCAAACTAAGAGCGAATCGAAATTTCGTCGTGGAACTTGAACATTTCTAAGTCAAACGACGCAAGAATTACAGAATTCGAGGTTCCAAGACGCTAACATTCCTCTAAATATGTTTTTTCGCACGCAAGTTTGAAGGACCACGGCAAACTAAGTGCGAATTGTAATTTCGTCGTGGAACTTGAACATTTCGATGTAAAACGACGCAAGAATTACAGAATTTGAGGTTCCAAGACGCTAACTTTCCTCTAAATACGTTTTTTCGCACGCAAGTGTGAAGGATCACGGCAAACTAAGTAGGAATCGGAATTTCGTCGTGGAACTTGAACATTTCCAAGTAAAACGTCGCAAGAATCACAGAATTCGAGGTTCCAAGACGGTAACTTTCCTCTAAATACGTTTTTTCGCACGCCAGTGTGAAGGATCACGGCAAACTAAGTGCGAATCGGAATTTCGTCGTGGAACTTGAACATTTCGAAGTAAAACTACGCAAGAATTACAGAATTCGAGGTTCCAAGACGCTAACTTTCCTCTAAATACGTTTTTTCGCACGCAAGTGTGAAGGATCACGGCAAACTAAGTGCGAATCGGAATTTCGTCTTGGAACTTGAACATTTCGAAATAAAACGACGCAAGAATTACAGAATTCGAGGTTCCAAGACGCTAACTTTCCTCTAAATACGTTTTTTCGCACGCAAGTGTGAAGGATCACGGCAAACTAAGTGCGAATCGGAATTTCGTCTTGGAACTTGAACATTTCGAAATAAAACGACGCAAGAATTACAGAATTCGAGGTTCCAAGACGCTAACTTTCCTCTAAATACGTTTTTTCGTACGCAAGTGTGAAGGATCACGGCAAACTAAGTGCGAATCGGAATTTTGTCATGGAACTTGAACATCTCGAAGTAATACGACGCAGGAATTACAGAATTCGAGGTTCCAAGACGCTAACTTTCCTCTAAATACGTTTTTTCGCACGCAAGTGTGAAGGATCACGGCAAACTAAGAGCGAATCGCAATTTCGTCGTGGAACTTGAACATTTCTAAGTCAAACGACGCAAGAATTACAGAATTCGATGTTCCAAGACGCTAACATTCCTCTAAATATGTTTTTTCGCACGCAAGTTTGAAGGATCACGGTAAACTAAGTGCGAATCGGAATTTCGTCGTGGAACTTGAACATTTCGAAGTAAAACGACGCAAGAATTACAGAATTCGAGGTTCCAAGACGCTAACTTTCCTCTAAATAAGTTTTTTCGCACGCAAGTCTGAAGGATCACGGCAAACTAAGTGCGAATCGGAATTTTGTCATGGAACTTGAACATCTCGAAGTAATACGACGCAAGAATTACAGAATTCGAGGTTCCAAGACGCTAACTTTACTCTAAATACGTTTTTTCGGAAGCAAATATGAAGGATCATGGCAAACTAAGTGCGAATCGGTATTTCGTTGTGGAACTTGAACATTTCGAAGTAAAACGACGCAAGAAATACAGAACTCGAGATTCCAAGACGCTCACTTTCCTCTAAATATGCTTTTTCGCACGCAAGTGTGAAGGATCACGGCAAACTAAGTGCGAATCGTAATTTCGTCGTGGAACTTGAACATTTAGAAATAAAACGATGCAAGAATTAGAGAATTCGAGGTTCCAAGACGCTAACTTTCTTCTAAATACGTTTTTTCGCACGCAAGTGTGAAGGATCATGGCAAACTAAGTGCGAATCAGAATTTCGTCGTGGAACTTGGACATTTCGAAGTAAAACGACGCAAGAATTACAGAATTCGAGGTTCCAAGACGCTGACTTACTTCTAAATATGTTTCTTCGCACGCACGTTTGAAGGATCACGGTAAACTAAGTGCGAATCGAAATTTCGTCGTGGAACTTGAACATTTCGAAGTACAACGACGCAAGAATTACAGAATTCGAGGTTCCAAGGCGCTAACTTTCCTCTAAATAAGTTTTTCCCCACGCAAGTGTGAAGGATCACAGCAAACTAAGGGCGAATCGGAATTACGTCGTGGAACTTGAACATTTCGAAGTAAAACGGCGCAAGAATTACAGAATTCGAGGTTCCAAGACGGTAACTTTCCTCTAAATAAGTTTTTTCGCACGCAAGTTGCAAGGATCACGGCAAACTAAGTGCGAATCGGAATTTCGCCGTGGAACTTGAACATTTCGAAGTAAAACGACGCAAGAATTACAGAATTCGAGATTCCAAGACGCTAACATTCCTCTAAATATGTTTTTTCGCACGCAAGTTTGAAGGATCACGGTAAACTAAGTGCGAATCGGAATTTCGTCGTGGATCTTGAACATTTCGAAGTAAAATGACGTAAGAATTACAGAATTCCAGGTTCCAAGACGCTAACTTTCCTCAAAATAGGTTTTTTCGCACGCAAGTGTGAAGGATCTCGGCAAACTAAGTGCGAATCGGAATTTCGTCATGGAACTTGAACATTTCGAAGTAAAACGACGCAGGAATTACAGAATTCGAAGTTCCAAGACGCTAACTTTCCTCTAAATACGTTTTTTCGCACGCAAGTGTGAAGGATCACGGCAAACTAAGTGCGAATCGGAATTTCGTCGTGGAACTTGAACATTTCTAAGTAAAACGACGCAAGAATTACAGAATTCGAGGTTCCAAGACGCTAACTTTCCTCAAAATACGTTTTTTCGCACGCAAGTGTGAAGGATCACGGCAAACTAAGTGCGAATCGGAATTTCGTCGTGGAACTTGAACATTTCTAAGTAAAACGACGCAAGAATTACAGAATTCGAGATTCCAAGACGCTAACATTCCTCTAAATATGTTTTTTCGCACGCAAGTTTGAAGGATCACGGTAAACTAAGTGCGAATCGGAATTTCGTCGTGGAACTTGAACATTTCGAAGTAAAACGACGCAAGAATTACAGAATTCGAGGTTCCAAGACGCTAACTTTCCTCAAATTACGTTTTTTCGCATGCAAGTGTGAAGGATCACAGCAAAATAAGTGCGAGTTGGAATTTTGTCAGGGAACTTGAACATTTCGAACTAAAACGACGCAGGAATTACGGAATTCGAGGTTCCAAGACGCTAACTTTCCTCAAAATACGTTTTTTCGCACGCAAGTGTGAAGGATCACGGCAAACTAAGTTCGAATCGGAATTTCGTCGTGGAACTTGAACATTTCTAAGTCAAACGACGCAAGAATTACAGAATTCGAGGTTCCAAGACGCTAACATTCCTTTAAATATGTTCTTTCGCACGCAAGTTTGAAGGATCACGGTAAACTAAGTGCGAATCGGAATTTTGTCATGGAACTTGAACATTTCTAAGTAAAACGACGCAAGAATTACAGAATTCGAGGTTTGAAGATGCTTACTTTCCTCAAAATATGTTTTTTCGCACGCACGTTTGAAGGATCACGGCAAACTAAGTGCGAATCGGAATTTCGTCTTGGAACTTGAACATTTCGAAATAAAACGACGCAAGAATTACAGAATTCGAGGTTCCAAGACGCTAACTTTCCTCTAAATACGTTTTTTCGTTCGCAAGTGTGAAGGATCACGGCAAACTAAGTGCGAATCGGAATTTTGTCATGGAACTTGAACATTTCGAAGTAAAACGACGCAAGAATTACAGAATTCGAGATTCCAAGACGCTAACTTTCCTCAAAATACGTTTATTCGCACGCAAGTGTGAAGGATCACGGCAAAGTAAGTGCGAATCGGAATTTCGTCGTGGAACTTGAACATTTCTAAGTCAAACGACGCAAGAATTACAGAATTCGAGGTCCCAAGACGCTAACATTCCTCTAAATATGTTCTTTCGCACACAAGTTTGAAGGATCACGGTAAACTAAGTGCGAATCGGAATTTTGTCATGGAACTTGAACATTTCGAAATAAAACGACGCAGGAATTACAGAATTCGAGGTTCCAAGACGGTAACTTTCCTCTAAATATGTTTTTTCGCACGCAAGTGTGAAGGATCACGGCAAACTAAGTGCGAATCGGAATTTCGTCTTGGAACTTGAACATTTCTAAGTAAAACGACGCAAGAATTACAGAATTCGAGGTTCCAAGATGCTAACTTTCCTCAAAATATGTTTTTTCGCACGCCAGTGTGAAGGATCACGGCAAACTAAGTGCGAATCGGAATTTGGTCGTGGAACTTGAACATTTCGAAGTAAAACGATGCAAGAATTACAGAATTTGAGGTTCCAAGACGCTAACCTTCCTCTAAATACGTTTTTTCGCACGCAAGTGTGAAGGATCATGGCAAACTAAGTGCGAATCAGAATTTCGTCGTGGAACTTGGACATTTCGAAGTAAAACGACGCAAGAATTACAGAATTCGAGGTTCCAAGACGCTAACTTACTTCTAAATATGTTTCTTCGCACGCAAGTTTGAAGGATCACGGTAAACTAAGTGCGAATCGAAATTTCGTCGTGGAACTTGAACATTTCGAAGTTCAACGACGCAAGAATTACAGAATTCGAGGTTCCAAAGAGCTAACTTTCCTCTAAATACGTTTTTTCGCACGCAAGTGTGAAGGATCACAGCAAACTAAGGGCGAATCGGAATTACGTCGTGGAACTTGAACATTTCGATGTAAAACGGCGACAGAATTACAGAATTCGAGGTTCCAAGACGGTAACTTTCCTCTAAATAAGTTTTTTCGCACGCAAGTTTGAAGGATCACGGCAAACTAAGTGCGAATCGGAATTTCGTCGTGGAACTTGAACATTTCGAAGCAAAACGACACAAGAATTACAGAATTCGAGGTTCCAAGACGCTAACTTTCCTCAAAATACGTTCTTTCGCACGCAAGTGTGAAGGATCACGGCAAACTAAGTGCGAATCGGAATTTCGTCGTGGAACTTGAACATTTCTAAGTAAAACGACGCAAGAATTACAGAATTCGAGGTTCCAAGACGCTAACTTTCCTCAAAATACGTTTTTTCGCACGCAAGTGTGAAGGATCACGGCAAACTAAGTGCGAATCGGAATTTCGTCGTGGAACTTGAACATTTCTAAGTCCAACGACGCAAGAATTACAGAATTCGAGGTTACAAGACGCTAACATTCCTCTAAACATGTTCTTTCGCACGCAAGTTTGAAGGATCACGGCAAACTAAGTGCGAATCGGAATTTTGTCAGGGAACTTGAACATTTCGAAGTAAATCGACGCAGGAATTACAGAATTCGAGGTTCCAAGACGCTAACTTTCCTCTAAATATGTTTTTTCGCACGCAAGTGTGAAGGATCACGGCAAACTAAGTGCGAATCGGAATTTCGTCGTGGAACTTGAACATTTCTAAGTAAAACGACACAAGAATTTCAGAATTCGAGGTTCCAAGATGCTAACTTTCCTCAAAATATGTTTTTTCGCACGCACGTTTGAAGGATCACGGTAAACTAAGTGCGAATCGAAATTTCGTTGTGGAACTTGAACATTTCTAAGTCAAACGACGCAAGAATTACAGAATTCGAGGATCCAAGACGCTAACATTCCTCTAAATACGTTTTTTCGCACGCCAGTGTGAAGGATCACGGCAAACTAAGTGCGAATCGGAATTTCGTCGTGGAACTTGAACATTTCGAAGTAAAACGATGCAAGAATTACAGAATTTGAGGTTCCAAGACGCTAACCTTCCTCTAAATACTTTTTTTCGCACGCAAGTGTGAAGGATCATGGCAAACTAAGTGCGAATCATAATTTCGTCGTGGAACTTGAACATTTCTAAGTAAAACGACACAAGAATTACAGAATTCGAGGTTCCAAGATGCTAACTTTCCTCAAAATATGTTTTTTCGCACGCAAGTTTGAAGGATCACGGCAAACTAAGTGCGAATCGGAATTTCGTCGTGGAACTTGAACATTTCGAAGTAAAACGATGCAAGAATTACAGAATTTGAGGTTCCAAGACGCTAACCTTCCTCTAAATACGTTTTTTCGCACGCAAGTGTGAAGGATCATGGCAAACTAAGTGCGAATCAGAATTTCGTCGTGGAACTTGGACATTTCGAAGTAAAACGACGCAAGAATTACAGAATTCGAGGTTCCAAGGCGCTAACTTTCCTCTAAATAAGTTTTTCCCCACGCAAGTGTGAAGGATCACAGCAAACTAAGGGCGAATCGGAATTACGTCGTGGAACTTGAACATTTCGAAGTAAAACGGCGCAAGAATTACAGAATTCGAGGTTCCAAGACGGTAACTTTCCTCTAAATAAGTTTTTTCGCACGCAAGTTGCAAGGATCACGGCAAACTAAGTGCGAATCGGAATTTCGCCGTGGAACTTGAACATTTCGAAGTAAAACGACGCAAGAATTACAGAATTCGAGATTCCAAGACGCTAACATTCCTCTAAATATGTTTTTTCGCACGCAAGTTTGAAGGATCACGGTAAACTAAGTGCGAATCGGAATTTCGTCGTGGATCTTGAACATTTCGAAGTAAAATGACGTAAGAATTACAGAATTCGAGGTTCCAAGACGCTAAATTTCCTCAAAATACGTTTTTTCGCACGCAAGTGTGAAGGATCTCGGCAAACTAAGTGCGAATCGGAATTTCGTCATGGAACTTGAACATTTCGAAGTAAAACGACGCAAAGGAATTACAGAATTCGAAGTTCCAAGACGCTAACTTTCCTCTAAATACGTTTTTTCGCACGCAAGTGTGAAGGATCACGGCAAACTAAGTGCGAATCGGAATTTCGTCGTGGAACTTGAACATTTCTAAGTAAAACGACGCAAGAATTACAGAATTCGAGGTTCCAAGACGCTAACTTTCCTCAAAATACGTTTTTTCGCACGCAAGTGTGAAGGATCACGGCAAACTAAGTGCGAATCGGAATTTCGTCGTGGAACTTGAACATTTCTAAGTAAAACGACGCAAGAATTACAGAATTCGAGATTCCAAGACGCTAACATTCCTCTAAATATGTTTTTTCGCACGCAAGTTTGAAGGATCACGGTAAACTAAGTGCGAATCGGAATTTCGTCGTGGAACTTGAACATTTCGAAGTAAAACGACGCAAGAATTACAGAATTCGAGGTTCCAAGACGCTAACTTTCCTCAAATTACGTTTTTTCGCATGCAAGTGTGAAGGATCACACCAAAATAAGTGCGAGTTGGAATTTTGTCAGGGAACTTGAACATTTCGAACTAAAACGACGCAGGAATTACGGAATTCGAGGTTCCAAGACGCTAACTTTCCTCAAAATACGTTTTTTCGCACGCAAGTGTGAAGGATCACGGCAAACTAAGTTCGAATCGGAATTTCGTCGTGGAACTTGAACATTTCTAAGTCAAACGACGCAAGAATTACAGAATTCGAGGTTCCAAGACGCTAACATTCCTTTAAATATGTTCTTTCGCACGCAAGTTTGAAGGATCACGGTAAACTAAGTGCGAATCGGAATTTTGTCATGGAACTTGGACATTTCTAAGTAAAACGACGCAAGAATTACAGAATTCGAGGTTTCAAGATGCTTACTTTCCTCAAAATATGTTTTTTCGCACGCACGTTTGAAGGATCACGGCAAACTAAGTGCGAATCGGAATTTCGTCTTGGAACTTGAACATTTCGAAATAAAACGACGCAAGAATTACAGAATTCGAGGTTCCAAGACGCTAACTTTCCTCTAAATACGTTTTTTCGTTCGCAAGTGTGAAGGATCACGGCAAACTAAGTGCGAATCGGAATTTTGTCATGGAACTTGAACATTTCGAAATAAAACGACGCAGGAATTACAGAATTCGAGGTTCCAAGACGGTAACTTTCCTCTAAATATGTTTTTTCGCACGCAAGTGTGAAGGATCACGGCAAAGTAAGTGCGAATCGGAATTTCGTCGTGGAACTTGAACATTTCTAAGTCAAACGACGCAAGAATTACAGAATTCGAGGTCCCAAGACGCTAACATTCCTCTAAATATGTTCTTTCGCACGCAAGTTTGAAGGATCACGGTAAACTAAGTGCGAATCGGAATTTTGTCATGGAACTTGAACATTTCGAAATAAAACGACGCAGGAATTACAGAATTCGAGGTTCCAAGACGGTAACTTTCCTCTAAATATGTTTTTTCGCACGCAAGTGTGAAGGATCACGGCAAACTAAGTGCGAATCGGAATTTCGTCTTGGAACTTGAACATTTCTAAGTAAAACGACGCAAGAATTACAGAATTCGAGGGTTCCAAGATGCTAACTTTCCTCAAAATATGTTTTTTCGCACGCCAGTGTGAAGGATCACGGCAACTAAGTGCGAATCGGAATTTGGTCGTGGAACTTGAACATTTCGAAGTAAAACGATGCAAGAATTACAGAATTTGAGATTCCAAGACGCTAACCTTCCTCTAAATACGTTTTTTCGCACGCAAGTGTGAAGGATCATGGCAAACTAAGTGCGAATCAGAATTTCGTCGTGGAACTTGGACATTTCGAAGTAAAACGACGCAAGAATTACAGAATTCGAGGTTCCAAGACACTAACTTACTTCTAAATATGTTTCTTCGCACGCAAGTTTGAAGGATCACGGTAAACTAAGTGCGAATCGAAATTTCGTCGTGGAACTTGAACATTTCGAAGTTCAACGACGCAAGAATTACAGAATTCGAGGTTCCAAAGCGCTAACTTTCCTCTAAATACGTTTTTTCGCACGCAAGTGTGAAGGATCACAGCAAACTAAGGGCGAATCGGAATTACGTCGTGGAACTTGAACATTTCGATGTAAAACGGCGACAGAATTACAGAATTCGAGGTTCCAAGACGGTAACTTTCCTCTAAATAAGTTTTTTCGCACGCAAGTTTGAAGGATCACGGCAAACTAAGTGCGAATCGGAATTTTCGTCGTGGAACTTGAACATTTCTAAGTCCAACGACGCAAGAATTACAGAATTCGAGGTTACAAGACGCTAACATTCCTCTAAACATGTTCTTTCGCACGCAAGTTTGAAGGATCACGGCAAACTAAGTACGAATCGGAATTTTGTCAGGGAACTTGAACATTTCGAAGTAAAACGACGCAGGAATTACAGAATTCGAGGTTCCAAGACGCTAACTTTCCTCTAAATATGTTTTTTTCGCACGCAAGTGTGAAGGATCACGGCAAACTAAGTGCGAATCGGAATTTCGTCGTGGAACTTGAACATTTCTAAGTAAAACGACACAAGAATTTCAGAATTCGAGGTTCCAAGATGCTAACTTTCCTCAAAATATGTTTTTTCGCACGCACGTTTGAAGGATCACGGTAAACTAAGTGCGAATCGAAATTTCGTCGTGGAACTTGAAACATTTCTAAGTCAAACGACGCAAGAATTACAGAATTCGAGGATCCAAGACGCTAACATTCCTCTAAATACGTTTTTTCGCACGCCAGTGTGAAGGATCACGGCAAACTAAGTGCGAATCGGAATTTCGTCGTGGAACTTGAACATTTCGAAGTAAAACGATGCAAGAATTACAGAATTTGAGGTTCCAAGACGCTAACCTTCCTCTAAATACGTTTTTTCGCACGCAAGTGTGAAGGATCATGGCAAACTAAGTGCGAATCATAATTTCGTCGTGGAACTTGAACATTTCTAAGTAAAACGACACAAGAATTACAGAATTCGAGGTTCCAAGATGCTAACTTTCCTCAAAATATGTTTTTTCGCACGCACGTTTGAAGGATCACGGTAAACTAAGTGCGAATCGGAATTTCGTCGTGGAACTTGAACATTTCTAAGTCAAACGACGCAAGAATTACAGAATTCAAGGATCCAAGACGCTAACATTCCTCTAAATACGTTTTTTCGCACGCCAGTGTGAAGGATCACGGCAAACTAAGTGCGAATCGGAATTTCGTCGTGGAACTTGAACATTTCGAAGTAAAACGATGCAAGAATTACAGAATTTGAGGTTCCAAGACGCTAACCTTCCTCTAAATACGTTTTTTCGCACGCAAGTGTGAAGGATCATGGCAAACTAAGAGCGAATCAGAATTTCGTCGTGGAACTTGGTCATTTCGAAGTAAAACGACGCAAGAATTACAGATTTCGAGGTTCCAAGACGCTAACTTACTTCTAAATATGTTTCTTCGCACGCAAGTTTGAAGGATCACGGTAAACTAAGTGCGAATCGAAATTTCGTCGTGGAACTTGAACATTTCGAAGTACAACGACGCAAGAATTACAGAATTCGAGGTTCCAAGGCGCTAACTTTCCTCTAAATACGTTTTTTCGCACGCAAGTGTGAAGGATCACAGCAAACTAAGGGCGAATCGGAATTACGTCGTGGAACTTGAACATTTCGAAGTAAAACGGCGCAAGAATTACAGAATTCGAGGTTCCAAGACGGTAACTTTCCTCTAAATACGTTTTTTCGCACGCCAGTGTGAAGGATCACGGCAAACTAAGTGCGATTCGGAATTTCCGTCGTGGAACTTGAACATTTCGAAGCAAAACGACACAACAATTACAGAATTCGAGGTTCCAAGACGCTAACTTTCCTCAAAATACGTCTTTTCGCACGCAAGTGTGAAGGATCACGGCAAACTAAGTGCGAATCGGAATTTCGTCGTGGAACTTGAACATTTCTAAGTAAAACGACGCAAGAATTACAGAATTCGAGATTCCAAGACGCTAACATTCCTCTAAATATGTTTTTTTCGCACGCAAGTTTGAAGGATCACGGTAAACTAAGTGCGAATCGGAATTTCGTCGTGGATCTTGAACATTTCGAAGTAAAACGACGTAAGAATTACAGAATTCGAGGTTCCAAGACGCTAACTTTCCTCAAAATACGTTTTTTCGCACGCAAGTGTGAAGGATCACGGCAAACTAAGTGCGAATCGGAATTTCGTCATGGAACTTGAACATTTCGAAATAAAACGACGCAGGAATTACAGAATTCGAAGTTCCAAGACGCTAACTTTCCTCTAAATACGTTTTTTCGCACGCAAGTGTGAAGGATCACGGCAAACTAAGTGCGAATCGGAATTTCGTCGTGGAACTTGAACATTTCGAAGTAAAACGACGCAAGAATTACAGAATTCGAGGTTCCAAGACGCTAACTTTCCTCAAAATACGTTTTTTCGCACGCAAGTGTGAAGGATCACAGCAAAATAAGTGCGAGTTGGAATTTTGTCATGTAACTTGAACATTTCGAAGTAAAACGACGCAGGAATTACAGAATTCGAGGTTCCAAGACGCTAACTTTCCTCTAAATACGTTTTTTCGCACGCAAGTGTGAAGGATCACGGCAAACTAAGTGTGAAAAGGAATTTCGTCATGGAACTTGAACATTTCGAAGTAAAACGACGCAAGAATTACAGAATTCGAGGTTCCAAGACACTAACTTTCCTCAAAATACGTTTTTTCGCACGCAAGTGTGAAGGATCACGGCAAACTAAGTGCGAATCGGAATTTCGTCGTGGAACTTGAACATTTCTAAGTCAAACGACGCAAGAATTACAGAATTCGAGGTTCCAAGACGCTAACATTCCTCTAAATATGTTCTTTCGCACGCAAGTTTGAAGGATCACGGTAAACTAAGTGCGAATCGGAATTTTGTCATGGAACTTGAACATTTCGAAGTATAACGACGCAGGAATTACAGAATTCGAGGTTCTAAGACGCTAACTTTCCTCTAAATATGTTTTTTCGCACGCAAGTGTGAAGGATCACGGCAAACTAAGTGCGAATCAGAATTTCGTCTTGGAACTTGAACCTTTCTAACTAAAACGACGCAAGAATTACAGAATTCGAGGTTCCAAGACGCTAACCTTCCATAAATACGTTTTTTCGCACGCAAGTGTGAAGGATCATGGCAAACTAAGTGCGAATCAGAATTTCGTCGTGGAACTTGGACATTTCGAAGTAAAACGACGCAAGAATTACAGAATTCGAGGTTCCAAGACGCTAACTTACTTCTAAATATGTTTCTTCGCACGCACGTTTGAAGGATCACGGTAAACTAAGTGCGAATCGAAATTTCGTCGTGGAACTTGAACATTTCGAAGTAAAACGGCGCAAGAATTACAGAATTCGAAGTTCCAAGACGTTAACTTCCCTCTAAATACGTTTTTTCGCACGCAAGTTTGAAGGATCACGGCAAACTAAGTGCGAATCGGAATTTCGCCGTGGAACTTGAACATTTCGAAGTAAAAAGACGCAAGAATTACAGAATTCGAGGTTCCAAGACGCTAACTTACTTCTAAATATGTTTCTTCGCACGCACGTTTGAAGGATCACGGTAAACTAAGTGCGAATCGAAATTTCGTCGTGGAACTTGAACATTTCGAAGTAAAACGACGCAAGAATTACAGAATTCGATGTTCCAAGACGCTAACTTTCCTCAAAATACGTTTTTTCGCACGCAAGTGTGAAGGATCACGGCAAACTAAGTGCGAATCGGAATTTCGTCGTGGAACTTGAACATTTCTAAATAAAACGACGCAAAAATTACAGAATTCGAGATTCCAAGACGCTAACATTCCTCTAAATATGTTTTTTCGCACGCAAGTTTGAAGGATCACGGTAAACTAAGTGCGAATCGAAATTTCGTCTTGGAACTTGAACATTTCGAAGTAAAACGACGCAAGAATTACAGAATTCGAGGTTCAAAGACGCCAACTTTTCTCAAAATACGTTTTTTCGCACGCAAGTGTGAAGGATCACGGCAAACTAAGTGCGAATCGGAATTTCGTCGTGGAACTTGAACATTTCGAAGTAAAACGTCGCAATAATTACAGAATTCGATGTTCCAAGACGCTAACTTTCCTCTAAATAAGTTTTTTCGCACGCAAGTGTGAAGGATCACGGTAAACTAAGTGCGAATCGGAATTTCGTCGTGGAACTTGAACATTTCGGACTAAAACGACGCAAGAATTACAGAATTCGAGGTTCCAAGACGCTAACTTTCCTCTAAATACGTTTTTTCGCACGCAAGTGTGAAGGATCTCGGCAAACTAATTGCGAATCGGAATTTCGTCGTGGAACTTGAACATTTCGAAGTAAAACTATGCAAGAATTACAGAATTCGAGGTTCCAAGACGCTAACTTTCTTCTAAATAAGTTTTTTCGCACGCAAGTGTGAAGGATCACAGTAAACTAAGTGCGAGTCGGAATTTTGTCGTGGATCTTGAACATTTCTAAGTAAAACGACGCAAGAATTACAGAATTCGAAGTTCCAAGACGCTAACATTCCTCTAATAATGTTTTTTCGCACGCAAGTTTGAAGGATCACGGTAAACTAAGTGCGAATCGGAATTTCGTCGTGGAACTTGAACATTTCTTACTAAAACGACGCAAGAATTACAGAATTCGAGGTTCCAAGACGCTAACTTTCCTCTAAATACGTTTTTTCGCACGCAAGTGTGAAGGATCACGGCAAACTAAGTGCGAATCGGAATTTCGTCGTGGAACTTGAACATTTCGAAGTAAAACGACGCAAGAATTACAGAATTCGAGGTTCCAAGATGCTAACTTACCTCAAAATATGTTTTTTCTCACGCACGTTTGAAGGATCACGGTAAAATAAGTGCGAATCGAAATTTCGTCGTGGAACTTGAACATTTCGAAGTAAAACGACGCAAGAATTACAGAATTCTAGGTTCCAAGGCGCTAACATTCCTCTAAATACGTTTTTTCTCACGCCAGTATGAAGGATCACGGCAAACTAAGTGCGAATCGGAATTTCGTCGTGGAACTTGAACATTTCGAAGTAAAACGACGCAAGAATTACAGAATTCGAGGTTCCAAGACGCTAACCTTCCTCTAAATACGTTTTTTCGCACGCAAGTGTGAAGGATCATGTCAAACTAAGTGCGAATCAGAATTTCGTCGTGAAACTTGGACATTTAGAAGTAAAACGACGCAGGAATTACAGAATTCGAGGTTCCAAGACACTAACTTACTTCTAAATATGTTTCTTCGCACGCACGTTTGAAGGATCACGGTAAACTCAGTGCGAATCGAAATTTCGTCGTGGAACTTGAACATTTCGAAGTAAAACGACGCAAGAATTACAGAATTCGAGGTCCCAAGACGCTAACTTTCCTCTAAATACGTTTTTTCGCACGCAAGTGTGAAGGATCACGGCAAACTAAGTGCGAATCGGAATTTCGTCGTGGAACTTGAACATTTCGAAGTAAAACGACGCAAGAATTACAGAATTCCAGGTTCCAAGACGCTAACTTTCCTCTAAATACGTTTTTTCGGACGCAAGTCTGAAGGATCACGGCAAACTAAGTGCGAATCGGAATTTCGTCGTGGAACTTGAACGTTTCGAAGTAAAACGACGCAAGAATTACAGAATTCGAGGTTCCAAGACGCTAACTTTCCTCTAAATACGTTTTTTCGCACGCAAGTGCGAAGGATCACGGCAAACTAAGTGCGAATCGGAATTTCGTCTTGGAACGTGAACATTTCGAAGTAAAACGACGCAAGAATTACAGAATTCGAGGTTCCAAGACGCTAACTTTCCTCTAAATACGTTTTTTCGTATGCAAGTGTGAAGGATCACGGCAAACTAAGTGCGAATCGGAATTTCGTCATGGAACTTGAACATTTCGATGTAAAACGACGCAAGAATTACAGAATTCGAGGTTCCAAGACGCTAACTTTCCTCTAAATACTTTTTTTCGCACGCAAGTGTGAAGGATCACGGCAAACTAAGTGCGAATCGGAATTTCGTCATGGAACTTGAACATTTCGAAGTAAAACGACGCAAGAATTACAGAATTCGAGGTTCCAAGACGCTAACTTTCCTCTAGATACGTTTTTTCGCACGCAAGTGTGAAGGATCACAGCAAACTAAGTGCGAGTCGGAATTTTGTCGTGGAACATGAAGATTTCTAAGTAAAACGACGCAAGCATTACAGAATTCGAGATTCCAAGACGCTAACATTCCTCTAAATATGTTTTTTCGCACGCAAGTTAGAAGGATCACGGTAAACTAAGTGCGAATCGGAATTTCGTCGTGGAACTTGAACATTTCGAAGTAAAACGACGCAAGAATTGCAGAATTCGAGGTTCCAAGACGCCAACTTTCCTCAAAATACGTTTTTTCGCACGCAAGTCTGAAGGATCACGGCAAACTAAGTGCGAATCGGAATTTCGTCCTGGAACTTGAACATTTCAAAGTAAAACGACGCAATTATTACAGAATTCGAGGTTCCAAGACGCTAACTTTCCTCTAAATAAGTTTTTTCGCACGCAAGTGTGAAGGATCACAGCAAACTAAGTGCTAATCGGAATTTCGTCGTGGAACTTGAACATTTCGAAGTAAAACGACGCAAGAATTACAGAATTCCAGGTTCCAAGACGCTAAATTTCCTCAAAACATGTTTTTTCGCACGCAAGTGTGAAGGATCACGGCAAACTAAGTGCGAATCGGAATTTCGTCGTGGAACTTGAACATTTCGATGTAAAACGACGCAAGAATTACAGAATTCGAGGTTCCAAGACGCCAACTTTCCTCTAAATTAGTTTTTTCGTACGCAAGTGTGTAGGATCACGGCAAACTAAGTGCGAATCGGAATTTCGTCGTGGAACTTGAACATTTCGAAGTAAAACGACGCAAGAATTACAGAATTCGAGGTTCCGAGACGCTAACTTTCCTCTAAATATGTTTTTTCGGACGCAAGTGTGAAGGATCACGGCAAACTAAGTGCGAATCGGAATTTCGTCGTGGAACTTGAACATTTCAAAGTAAAACCACGCAAGAATTACAGAATTCGAGGTTCCAAGACGCTAGCTTACCTCTAAATATGTTTTTTCGCACGCACGTTTGAAGGATCACGGTAAACTAAGTGCGAATCGGAATTTCGTCGTGGAACTTGAACATTTCGAAGTAAAACGACGCAAGAATTACAGAATTCGAGGTTCCAAGACGTTAACTTTCCTCTAAATAAGTTTTTTCGCACGCAAGTGTGAAGGATCACAGCAAACTAAGTGCGAATCGGAATTTCGTCATGGAACTTGAACATTTCGAAGTAAAACGACGCAAGAATTAGAGAATTCGACGTTCCAAGCCGCTAACTTTCCTTTAAATACGTTTTTTCGCACGCAAGTGTGAAGGATCACGGCAAACTAAGTGCGAATCGGAATTTCGTCGTGGAACTTGAACATTTCGAAATAAAACGACGCAAGAATTACAGAATTCGAGGTTCCAAGACGCTAACTTTCCTCTAAATACGTTTTATCGTACGCCAGTGTGAAGGATCTCGGCAAACTAATTGCGAATCGGAATTTCGTCGTGGAACTTGAACATTTCGAAGTAAAACTATGCAAGAATTACAGAATTCGAGGTTCCAAGACGCTAACTTTCTTCTAAATAAGTTTTTTCGCACGCAAGTGTGAAGGATCACAGTAAACTAAGTGCGAGTCGGAATTTTGTCGTGGAACTTGAACATTTCTAAGTAAAACGACGCAAGAATTACAGAATTCGAGGTTCCAAGACGCTAACATTCCTCTAAATATGTTTTTTCGCGCGCAAGTTTGAAGGATCACGGTAAACTAAGTGCGAATCAGAATTTCGTCGTGGAACTTGAACATTTCGGACTAAAACGACGCAAGAATTACAGAATTCGAGGTTCCAAGACGCTAACTATCCTCTAAATACGTTTTTTCTCACGCAAGTGTGAAGGATCAAGGCAAACTAAGTGCGAATCGGAATTTCGTCGTGGAACTTGAACATTTCGAAGTAAAACGACGCAAGAATTACAGAATTCGAGGTTCCAGGATGCCAACTTACCTCAAAATATGTTTTTTCGCACGCACGTTTGAAGGATCACGGTAAAATAAGTGCGAATCGGAATTTCGTCGTGGAACTTGAACATTTCGAAGTAAAACGACGCAAGAATTACAGAATTCGAGGTTCCAAGACGCTAACTTTCCTCTAAATACTTTTTTTCGCACGCAAGTGTGAAGGATCACGGCAAACTAAGTGCGAATCGGAATTTCGTCATGGAACTTGAACATTTCGAAGTAAAACGACGCAAGAATTACAGAATTCGAGGTTCCAAGACGCTAACTTTCCTCTAAATACGTTTTTTCGCACGCAAGTGTGAAGGATCACGGCAAACTAAGTGCGAATCGGAATTTCGTCGTGGAACTTGAACATTTCGAAGTAAAACGACGCAAGAATTACAGAATTCCAGGTTCCAAGACGCTAACTTTCCTCTAAATACGTTTTTTCGGACGCAAGTCTGAAGGATCACGGCAAACTAAGTGCGAATCGGAATTTCGTCGTGGAACTTGAACATTTCGAAGTAAAACGACGCAAGAATTACAGAATTCGAGGTTCCAAGACGCTAACTTTCCTCTAAATACGTTTTTTCGCACGCAAGTGTGAAGGATCACAGCAAACTAAGTGCGAGTCGGAATTTTGTCGTGGAACATGAAGATTTCTAAGTAAAACGACGCAAGAATTACAGAATTCGAGATTCCAAGACGCTAACATTCCTCTAAATATGTTTTTTCGCACGCAAGTTAGAAGGATCACGTAAACTAAGTGCGAATCGGAATTTCGTCGTGGAACTTGAACATTTCGAAGTAAAACGACGCAAGAATTACAGAATTCGAGGTTCCAAGACGCCAACTTTCTTCAAAATACGTTTTTTCGCACGCAAGTCTGAAGGATCACGGCAAACTAAGTGCGAATCGGAATTTCATCCTGGAACTTGAACATTTCGAAGTAAAACGACGCAATTATTACAGAATTCGAGGTTCCAAGACGCTAACTTTCCTCTAAATAAGTTTTTTTCGCACGCAAGTGTGAAGGATCACAGCAAACTAAGTGCTAATCGGAATTTCGTCGTGGAACTTGAACATTTCGAAGTAAAACGACGCAAGAATTACAGAATTCCAGGTTCCAAGACGCTAAATTTCCTCAAAACATGTTTTTTCGCACGCAAGTGTGAAGGATCACGGCAAACTAAGTGCGAATCGGAATTTCGTCGTGGAACTTGAACATTTCGATGTAAAACGACGAAAGAATTACAGAATTCGAGGTTCCAAGACGCCAACTTTCCTCTAAATAAGTTTTTTCGTACGCAAGTGTGTAGGATCACGGCAAACTAAGTGCGAATCGGAATTTCGTCGTGGAACTTGAACATTTCGAAGTAAAACGACGCAAGAATTACAGAATTCGAGGTTCCAAGACGCTAACTTTCCTCTAAATACGTTTTTTCGCACGCAAGTGTGAAGGATCACGGCAAACTAAGTACGAATCAGAATTTCGTCGTGGAACTTGAACTTTTCGAAGTAAAACGAAGCAAGAATTACAGATTTCGAGGTTCCAAGACGCTAACTTTCCTCTAAATAAGTGTTTTCGCACGCAAGTTTGAAGGATCACAGCAAACTAAGTGCGAATCGGAATTTCGTCGTGGAACTTGAACATTTCGAAGTAAAACTACGCAAGAATTACAGAATTCGAGGTTCCAAGACGCTAACTTTCCTCTAAATACGTTTTTTGGCACGCAAGTGTGAAGGATCACAGTAAACTAAGTGCGAGTCGGAATTTTGTCGTGGAACTTGAACATTTCGAAGTAAAACGACGCAAGAATTACAGAATTTGTGGTTCCAAGATGCTAACTTTCCTCTAAATACGATTTTTCGCACGCAAGTGTGAAGGATCACGGCAAACTAAGTGCGAATCGGAATTGCGTTGTGGAACTTGAGCATTTTGATGTAAAACGACGCAAGAATTACAGAATTCGAGGTTCCAAGGCGCCAACTTTCCTCTAAATACGTTTTTTCGTACGCAAGTGTGAAGGATCACGGCAAACTAAGTGCGAATCGGAATTTCGTCGTGGAACTTGAACATTTCGATGTAAAACGACGCAAGAATTACAGAATTAGAGGTTCCAAGGCGCCAACTTTCCTCTAAATACGTTTTTTCGTACTCAAGTGTGAAGGATCACGGCAAACTAAGTGCGAATCGGAATTGCGTTGTGGAACTTGAACATTTTGAAGTAAAACGACGCAAGAATTACAGAATTCGAGGTTCCAAGGCGCCAACTTTCCTCTAAATACGTTTTTTCGTACGCAAGTGTGAAGGATCACGGCAAACTAAGTGCGAATCGGAATTTCGTCGTGGAACTTGAACATTTCGATGTAAAACGACGCAAGAATTACAGAATTAGAGGTTCCAAGACGCTAACTTTCCTCTAAATACGTTTTTTCGCACGCAAGTGTGAAGGATCACAGCAAACTATGTGCGAGTCGGAATTTTGTCGTGGAACATGAACATTCCTAAGTAAAATAACGCAAGAATTACAGAATTCGAGATTCCAAGACGCTATCATTCCACTAAATATGTTTTTTCGCACGCACGTTTGAAGGATCACGGTAAACTAAGTGCGAATCGGAATTTCATCCTGGAACTTGAACATTTCGAAGTAAAACGACGCAATTATTACAGAATTCGAGGTTCCAAGACGCTAACTTTTCTCTAAATAAGTTTTTTCGCACGCAAGTGTGAAGGATCACAGCAAACTAAGTGCTAATCGGAATTTCGTCGTGGAACTTGAACATTTCGAAGTAAAACGACGCAAGAATTACAGAATTCCAGGTTCCAAGACGCTAAATTTCCTCAAAACATGTTTTTTCGCACGCAAGTGTGAAGGATCACGGCAAACTAAGTGCGAATCGGAATTTCGTCGTGGAACTTGAACATTTCGATGTAAAACGACGAAAGAATTACAGAATTCGAGGTTCCAAGACGCCAACTTTCCTCTAAATAAGTTTTTTCGTACGCAAGTGTGTAGGATCACGGCAAACTAAGTGCGAATCGGAATTTCGTCGTGGAACTTGAACATTTCGAAGTAAAACGACGCAAGAATTACAGAATTCGAGATTCCAAGACGCTAACTTTATTCTAAATACGTTTTTTGGCACGCAAGTGTGAAGGATCACAGTAAACTAAGTGCGAGTCGGAATTTTGTCGTGGAACTTGAACATTTCGAAGTAAAACGACGCAAGAATTACAGAATTTGTGGTTCCAAGATGCTAACTTTCCTCTAAATACGATTTTTCGCACGCAAGTTTGAAGGATCACGGCAAACTAAGTGCGAATCGGAATTGCGTTGTGGAACTTGAGCATTTTGATGTAAAACGACGCAAGAATTACAGAATTCGAGGTTCCAAGGCGCCAACTTTCCTCTAAATACGTTTTTTCGAACTCAAGTGTGAAGGATCACGGCAAACTAAGTGCGAATCGGAATTGCGTTGTGGAACTTGAACATTTTGATGTAAAACGACGCAAGAATTACAGAATTCGAGGTTCCAAGGCGCCAACTTTCCTCTAAATACGTTTTTTCGTACGCAAGTTTGAAGGATCACGGCAAACTAAGTGCGAATCGGAATTTTGTCGTGGAACTTGAACATTTCGATGTAAAACGACGAAAGAATTACAGAATTAGAGGTTCCAAGACGCTAACTTTCCTCTAAATACGTTTTTTCGCACGCAAGTGTGAAGGATCACAGCAAACTAAGTGCGAGTCGGAATTTTGTCGTGGAACATGAACATTCCTAAGTAAAATAACGCAAGAATTACAGAATTCGAGATTCCAAGGCGCTATCATTCCACTAAATATGTTTTTTCGCACGCACGTTTGAAGGATCACGGTAAACTAAGTGCGAATCGGAATTTCGTCGTGGAACTTGAACATTTCGAAGTAAAACGACGCAAGAATTACAGAATTCGAGGTTCCAAGACGCTAACTTTCCTCAAAATACGTTTTTTCGCACGCAAGTGTGAAGGATCACAGCAAACTAAGAGCGAATCGGAATTTTGTCGTGGAACTTGAACATTTCGAAGTAAAACGACGCAAGAATTACAGAATTCGAGATTCCAAGACGCTAACTTTCCTCTAAATATGTTTTTTCGGACGCAAGTGTGAAGGATCACGGCAAACTAAGTGCGAATCGGAATTTCGTCGTGGAACTTGAACATTTCAAAGTAAAACCACGCAAGAATTACAGAATTCGAGGTTCCAAGACGCTAACTTACCTCTAAATATGTTTTTTCGCACGCACGTTTGAAGGATCACGGTAAACTAAGTGCGAATCGGAATTTCGTCGTGGAACTTGAACATTTCGAAGTAAAACGACGCAAGAATTACAGAATTCGAGGTTCCAAGACGTTAACTTTCCTCTAAATAAGTTTTTTCGCACGCAAGTGTGAAGGATCACGGCAAACTAAGTGCGAATCGGAATTTCGTCATGGAACTTGAACATTTCGAAGTAAAACGACGCAAGAATTAGAGAATTCGAGGTTCCAAGCCGCTGACTTTCCTTTAAATACGTTTTTTCGCACACAAGTGTGAAGGATCACGGCAAACTAAGTGCGAATCGGAATTTCGTCGTGGAATTAGAAATTTTCGATGTAAAACGACGCAAGAATTACAGAATTCGAGGTTCCAAGACGCTAACTTTCTTCGAAATACGTTTTTTCGTACGCAAGTGTGAAGGATCACTTGCAAACTAAGTGCGAATCGCAATTTCGTCGTGGAACTTGAACATTTCGAAGTAAAACGACGCAAGAATTACAGAAATCGAGGTTCCAAGACGTTAACTTTCCTCTAAATACGTTTTTTCGCACGCAAGTGTGAAGGATCACAGCAAACTAAGTGCGAATCGGAATTTCGTCGTGGAACTTGAACATTTCGAAGTAAAACGACGCAAGAATTAGAGAATTCGAGGTTCCAAGACGCTAACTTTCCTTTAAATACGTTTTTTCGCAAGCAAGTGTGAAGGATCACGGCAAACTAAGTGCGAATCGGAATTTCGTCGTGGAACTTGAAAATTTCGATGTAAAACGACGCAAGAATTACAGAATTCAAGGTTCCAAGACGTTAACTTTCCTCTAAATACGTTTTTTCGCACGCAAGTGTGTAGGATCACGGCAAACTAAGTGCGAATCGGAATTTCGTCGTGGAACTTGAACATTTCGAAGCAAAACGACGCAAGAATTACTGAATTCGAGGTTCCAAGACGTTAACTTTCCTCTAAATAAGTTTTTTCGCACGCAAGTGTGAAGGATCACAGCAAACTAAGTGCGAATCGGAATTTCGTCGTGGAACTTGAACATTTCGAAGTAAAACGACGCAAGAATTACAGAATTCGAGGTTCCAAGACGCTAACTTTCCTCTAAATAAGTTTTTTCGCACGCAAGTGTGAAGGATCACAGCAAACTAAGTGCGAATCGGAATTTTGTCGTGGAACTTGAACATTTCCAAGTAAAACGACGCAAGAATTACATAATTCGAGGTTCCAAGACGCAAACTTTCCTCTAAATACATTTTATCGTATGCCAGTGTGAAGGTTCACGGCAAACTAAGTGCGAATCGGAATTTCGGCGTGGAACTTGAACATTTCGAAGTAAAACGACGCAAGAATTACAGAATTCGTGGTTCCAAGACGCTAACTTTCCTCTAAATACGTTTTTTCGCACGCACGTGTGAAGGATCACTTGCAAACTAAGTGCGAATCCGAATTTCGTTGTGGAACTTGAACATTTCGAAGTAAAACGACGCAAGAATTACAGAATTCGAGGTTCCAAGACGCAAAATTTCCTCTAAATAAGTTTTTTCGCAGGCAAGTGTGAAGGATCACGGCAAACTAAGTACGAATCGGAATTTCGTCGTGGAACTTGAACATTTCGAAGTAAAACGACGCAAGAATTACAGAATTCGAGGTTCCAAGACGCTAACTTTCCTCTGAATACGTTTCTTCGCACGCAAGTGTGAAGGATCACGGCAAACTAAGTGCAAATCGGAATTTCGTCGTGGAACTTGAACATTTCGAAGTAAAACGACGCAAGAATTACAGAATTCGAGGTTCCAAGACGCTAACTTTCCTCTAAATACGTTTCTTCGCACGCAAGTGTGAAGGATCACGGCAAACTAAGTGCAAATCGGAATTTCGTCGTGGAACTTGAACATTTCGAAGTAAAACGACGCAAGAATTACAGAATTCGAGGTTACAAGACGCTAACTTTCCTCTGAATGCGTTTTTTCGCACGCCAGTGTGAAGAATCACGGCAAACTAAGTACGATTCGGAATTTCGTCGTGGAACTTGAACATTTCGAAGTAAAACGACGCAAGAATTACAGAATTCGAGGTTCCAAGAGGCTTACTTTCCTCTAAATACGTTTTTTCGAAGGCAAGTTAGAAGGATCACGGCAAACTAAGTGCAAATCAGAATTTCGTCGTGGGACTTGAACATTTCGAAGTAAAACGACGAAAGAATTCCAGAATTCGAGGTTCCAAGACGCTAACTTTCCTCTAAATACGTTTTTTCGCACGCCAGTGTGAAGAATCACGGCAAACTAAGTGCGATTCGGAATTTCGTCGTGGAACTTGAACATTTCGAAATAAAACGACGCAAGAATTACAGAATTCGAGGTTCCAAGACGCAAAATTTCCTCTAAATACGTTTTTTCGCAGGCAAGTGTGAAGGATCACGGCAAGCTAAGTGCGAATCGGAAACTCGACGTGGAACTTGAACATTTCGAAGTAAAACGGCGCAAGAATTACAGAATTCGAGGTTCTAAGACGCTAACGTTCCTCTAAATACCTTTTTCGCACGCAAGTGTGAAGGATCACGGCAAACTAAGTGCGAATCGGAGTTTCGTCGTGGATCTTGAACATTTCGAAGCATAACGACGCAAGAATTACAGAATTCGAGGTTCCAAGACGCTAACTTTCCGCTAAATACGTTTTTTCGCACGCAAGTGTGAAGGATCACGGCAAACTAAGTGCGAGTCGGAATTTCGTCGTGGAACTTGAACGTTTCGAAGTAAAACGACGCAAGAATTACAGAATTCAAGGTTCCAATAGGCTAACTTTCCTCTAAATACGTTTTTCGCACGCAAGTGTGAAGGATCACGGCAAACTAAGTGCGAATCGGAATTTCGTCCTGGAACTTGAACATTTCGAAGTAAAACGACGCAAAAATTACAGAATTCGAGGTTCCATGACGCTAACTTTTCTCTAAATACGTTTTTTCGCGCGCAAGTGTGAAGGATCACTTGCAAACTAAGTGCGAATCGGAATTTCGTCGTGGAACTTGAACATTTCGAAGTTAAACTACGCAAGAATTACAGAATTCGAGGTTCCAAGACGCTAACTTTCCTCTAAATACGTTTTTTCGCACGCAAGTGTGAAGGATCACGGCAAACTAAGTGCGAATCGGAATTTCGTCGTGGAACTTGAACATTTCGAAGTAAAACTACGCAAGAATTACAGAATTCGAGGTACCAAGACGCTAACTTTCCTCTAAATACGTTTTTTCGCACGCACGTGTGAAGGATCACTTGCAAACTAAGTGCGAATCCGAATTTCGTTGTGGAACTTGAACATTTCGATGTAAAACGACACAAAAATTGCAGAATTCGAGGTTCCAAGACGCTAACTTTCCTCTAAATACGTTTTTTCGTACGCAAGTGTGAAGGATCACGGCAAACTAAGTGCGAATCGGAATTTCGTCGTGGAACTTGAACATTTCGAAGTAAAACGACGCAAGAATGACAGAATTCGAGGTTCCAAGACGCAAAATTTCCTCTAAATACGTTTTTTCACAGGCAAGTGTGAAGGATCACGGCAAACTAAGTACGAATCGGAATTTCGCCGTGGAACTTGAACATTTCGAAGTAAAACGACACAAAAATTACAGAATTCGAGGTTCCAGGTCGCTAACATTCCTCTAAATACGTTTTTTCACACGCAAGTGTGAAGGATCACGGCAAACTCAGTGCGAATCGGAATTTCGTCGTGGATCTTGAACATTTCGAAGCATAACGACGCTAGAATTACAGAATTCGAGGTTCCAAGACGCTAACTTTCCTCTAAATACGTTTTTCCGCAAGCAAGTGTGAAGGATCACGGCAAACTAAGTGCGTGTCGGAATTTCGTCGTGGAACTTGAACATTTCGAAGTAAAACGACGCAAGAATTACAGAATTCGAGGTTCCAAGAGGCTAACTTTCCTTTAAATACGTTTTTTCGCAAGCAAGTGTGAAGGATCGCGGCAAACTAAGTGCGAATCGGAATTTCGTCGTGAAACTTGAACATTTCGGAGTGAATCGACGCAAGAATTACAGAGTTAGAGATTCTAAGACGCTAACTTTCCTCTAAATACGTTTTTCCCCAAGCAAGTGTGAAGGATCACAGCAAACTAACGCCGAATCTGAATTTCGTCGTGGAACTTGAACATTTCGAAGTAAAACGACGCAAGAATTACAGAATTCGAGGTTCCATGACGCTAATCTGCCTCTAAATATGTTTTACGCTCGCAAGTGTGAAGGATCACAGCAGACTAAGTGCGAATTGGAATTTCGTCGTGAAACTTGAACATTTTGGAATAAAAAGACGCAAGAATTACAGAATTCTAGGTTCGAAGACGCAAACTTTCCTCTAAATAAGTTTTTACGCTCGCAAGTGTGAAGGATCACAGCAAACTAAGTGCGAATCGGAATTTCGTCGTGAAACTTGAACATTTCGGAGTAAAGCGACGCAAGAATGACAGAATTCGAGGTTGCAAGACGCCAACTTTCCACTAAATTCGTTTTTACGTTCGCAAGTGTGAAGGATCACAGCAAACTAAGAGCGAATCGGAATTTCGTCGTGAAACTTGAACATTTCGGAGTAAAACGACACAGGAATTACAGAATTCGAGGTTCCAAGACGCTAAATTTCCTCTAAATAGGTTTTTACGCTCGCAAGTGTGAAGGATCACAGCAAACTAAGTGCGAAGCGGAATTTCGCCGTGAAACTTAATCATTTCGGAGTAAAGCGACGCAAGAATTACAAAATTCGAGGTTCTAAGACGCTAACTTTCCTCTAAATACGTTTTTACGCACGCAATTGTGAATGATCCCAGCAAACTAACGCCGAATCGGAATTTCGTCGTGGAACTTGAACATTTCGAGGTAAAACGACGCAAGTATTACAGAATTCGAGGTTCCAAGACGCTAACTTTCCTCTAAATTCATTTTTACTCTCGCAATTGCGAAGGATCACAGCAAACTAAGTGCGAATCGGAATTTCGTCGTGAAACTTGAACATTTCGGCGTAAAACGACGCAGGAATTACAGAATTCGAGGTTCTAAAACGCTAGCTTTCCTCTAAATACGTTTTTACGCACGCAAGTGTGAAGGATCAAAGCAAACTAACGCCGAATGAGAATTTCGTCGTGGAATTTGAACATTTCGAAGTAAAACGACCCAATAAGTACAGAATTCGAGGTTCCAAGACA
Organism: Tenebrio molitor; assembly: GCF_963966145.1. Classification (NCBI taxonomy): domain Eukaryota; kingdom Metazoa; phylum Arthropoda; class Insecta; order Coleoptera; family Tenebrionidae; genus Tenebrio; species Tenebrio molitor. The sequence goes on along the minus strand of NC_091048.1, from coordinate 13,467,973 downwards.
CTAACTTACCTCTAAATAGGTTTTTACGCTCGCAAGTTTGAAGGATCACAGCAGACTAAATGCTAATCGATATTTCGTCGAGAAACTTGAACATTTCGGTGTATAACGACGCAAGAATTACAGAATTCGAGGTTCTAAGACGCTAATTTTCCTCTAAATACGTTTTTTACGCACGCAAGTGTGAAGGATCACAGCAAACTAACGCCGAATCGGAATTTCGTCGTGGAACTTGAACATTTCGAAGTAAAACGACGCAAAAATTACAAAATTCGAGGTTCCAAGACGCTAACTTTCCTCTAAATAAGTTTTTACGCTCGTAAGTGTGAAGGATCACAGCAAACTAAGTGCGAATCGGAATTTCGTCGTGAAACTTGAACATTTCGGAGTAAAACGACGCAAGAAATACAGAATTCGAGGTTCTAAGACGCTAACTTTCCTCTAAATATGTTTTTACGCTCCCAAATGTGAAGGATCACAGAAAACTAAATGCGAATCGGAATTTCGTCGTGAAACTTGAACATTGGGGAGTCAAACGACGCAAGAAATACAGAATTCGAGGTTCTAAGACGCTAACTTTCCTCTAAATATGTTTCTACGCTCCCAAATGTGAAGAATCACAGCAAACTAACGCCGAATCGGAATTTCGTTGTGGAACTTGAACATTTCGAGGTAAAACGACGCAAGAATGACATAATTCGAGGTTCCAAGACGCTGACTTTCCTCTAAATACGTTTTTACGCTCCCAAATGTGAAGGATCACAGAAAACTAAATGCGAATCGGAATTTCGTCGTGAAACTTGAACATTGGGGAGTAAAACGACGCAAGAATTACAGAATTCGAGGTTCCAAGATGCTAACTTTCTTCTAAATACGTTTTTACGCACGCAAGTGTGAAGGATCACAGCAAACTAACGCCGAGTCGGAATTTCATCGTGGAACTTGAACATTTCGAGGTAAAACGACGCAAGTATTACAGAATTCGAGGTTCCAAGACGCTAACATTCCTCTAAATTCATTTTTACGCTCGCAATTGCGAAGGATCACAGCAAACTAAGTGCGAATCGGAATTTCGTCGTGAAACTTGAACATTTCGGCGTAAAAAGACGCAGGAATTTCAGAATTCGAGGTTCTAAAACGCTAGCTTTCCTCTAAATACGTTTTTACGCACGCAAGTGTGAAGGATCAAAGCAAACTAACGCCGAATGTGAATTTCGTCGTGGAACTTGAACATTTCGAAGTAAAACGACCCAAGAATTACAGAATTCGAGGTTCTAAGACGCTAACTTTCCTCTAAATATGTTTTTACGCTCCCAAGTGTGAAGGATCACTGCAGACAAAGTGCGAATGGGAATTTCGTCGTGAAAATTGAACATTTTGGAATAAAAAGACGCAAGAATTACAGAATTCGAGGTTCGAAGACGCAAACTTTCCTCTAAATAAGTGTTTACGCTCGCAAGTGTGAAGGATCACAGCAAACTTACGCCGAATCGGAATTTCGTCGTGAAACTTGAACAATTCGATGTAAAACGACGCAAGAATTACAGAATTCGAGGTTCCAAGACGCTAACTTTCCTATAAATATGTTTTTACGCTCGCAAGTGTGAAGGATCACAGCAAACTAAGTGCGAATCGGTATTTCGTCCTGAAACTTGAACAATTCGAGGTAAAACGACGCAATAATTACAAAATTCGAGGTTCCAAGACGCTAACTTTCCACTAAATACGTTTTAACGCTCGCAAGTGTGAAGGATCACAGCAGACTAAGTGCGAATCGGAATTTCGTTGTAAAACATGAACATTTCGGAATAAAACGAGGCAAGAATTACAGAATTCGAGGTTCCAAGACGCTAACTTTCCTCTAAATACGTTTTTACGCTCGCAAGTGTGAAGGATCACAGCAAACTAAGTGCGAATCGGAATTTCGTCGTGAAACTTGAACATTTCGGAGTAAAGCGACGCAAGAATGACAGAATTCGAGGTTCCAAGACGCCAAATTCCCACTAAATTCGTTTTTACGTTCGCAAGTGTGAAGGATCACAGCAAACTAAGTGCGAAGCGGAATTTCGCCGTGAAACTTAATCATTTCGGAGTAAAGCGACGCAAGAATTACAAAATTCGAGGTTCTAAGACGCTAACTTTCCTCTAAATACGTTTTTACGCACGCAATTGTGAAGGATCCCAGCAAACTAACGCCGAATCGGAATTTCGTCGTGGAACTTGAACATTTCGAGGTAAAACGACGCAAGTATTACAGAATTCGAGGTTCCAAGACGCTAACTTTCCTCTAAATTCATTTTTACGCTCGCAATTGCGAAGGATCACAGCAAACTAAGTGCGAATCGGAATTTCGTCGTGAAACTTGAACATTTCGGCGTAAAACGAGCCAGGAATTACAGAATTCGAGGTTCTAAAACGCTAGCTTTCCTCTAAATAAATTTTTACGCACGCAAGTGTGAAGGATCAAAGCAAACTAACGCCGAATGTGAATTTCGTCGTGGAATTTGAACATTTCGAATTAAAACGACCCAATAAGTACAGAATTCGAGGTTCCAAGACGCTAACTTACCTCTAAATAGGTTTTTACGCTCGCAAGTTTGAAGGATCACAGCAAACTAAGTGCTAATCGATATTTCGTCGAGAAACTTGAACATTTCGGTGTATAACGAAGCAAGAATTACAGAATTCGAGGTTCTAAGTCGCTAATTTTCCTCTAAATACGTTTTTTACGCACGCAAGTGTGAAGGATCACAGCAAACTAACGCCGAATCGGAATTTCGTCGTGGAACTTGAACATTTCGAAGTAAAACGACGCAAAAATTACAAAATTCGAAGTTCCAAGACGCTAACTTTCCTCTAAATAAGTTTTTACGCTCGTAAGTGTGAAGGATCACAGCAAACTAAGTGCGAATCGGAATTTCGTCGGGAAACTTTAACATTTCGGAGTAAAACGACGCAAGAATTACAGAATTCGAGGTTCTAAGACACTAACTTTCCTCTAAATACGTTTTTACGCTTGCAAGTGTGAAGGATCACAGCAAACTTAGTGCGAATCGGTATTTCGCCGTGAAATTTGAACATTTCGGAGTAAAGCGACGCAGGAGTTACAGAATTCGAGGTTCTAAAACGCCAGGTTTCCTCTAAATACGTTTTTACGCACGCAAGTGTGAAGGCTCAAAGCATACTAACGCCGAATGGTAATTTCGTCGTGGAACTTGAACATTTCGAAGTAAAACGACCCAAGAATTACAGAATTAGAGGTTCCAAGACGCTAACTTTCCTCTAAATACGTTTTTACGCTTGCAAGTGTGAAGGATCACAGCAAACTAAGTGCGAATCGGAATTTCGTCGTGAAACTTGAACATTTCGGAATAAAACGACGCAAGAATTACAGAATTCGAGGTTCTAAGACGCTAACTTTCCTCAAAATACGTTTTTTACGCACGCAAGTGTGAAGTATCACAGCAAACTAACGCCGAATCGGAATTTCGTCGTGAAACTTGAACAATTCGAGGTAAAACGACGCAAGAATTACAGATTTTGAGGTTCCAAGACGCTAACTTTCCTCTAAATACGTTTTTACGCTCGCAAGTGTGAAGGATCACAGCAGACTAAGTGCGAATCTTAATTTCGTCGTGAAACTTGAACATTTCGAAGTAAAACGACCCAAGAATTACAGAATTCGAGGTTCCAAGACGCTAACTTTCCTCTAAATACGTTTTTACGCTCGCAAGTGTGAAGGATTACAGCAAACTAAGTGCGAAGCGGAATTTCGTCGTGAAACTTGAACATTTCGGAGTCAAACGACGCAAGAATTACAGAATTCGAGGTTCTAAGACGCTAACTTTACTCTAAATACATTTTTACGCTCGCAAGTGTGAAGGATCACAGAAAACTAAGTGCGAATCGGTATTTCGCCGTAAATCTTGGACATTTCGGAATAAAACGACTCAAGAATTACAGAATTCGAGGTTCTAAGACGCTAACTTTCCTCTAAATACGTTTTTTACGCACGCAAGTGTGAAGGATCACAGCAAACTAACGCCCAATCGGAATTTCGTCGTGGAACTTGAGCATTTCGAAGTAAAACGACGCAAAAATTACAAAATTCGAGGTTCCAAGACGCTAACTTTCCTCTAAATACGTTTTTACGCTTGCAAGTGTGAAGGATCACAGCAAACTAAGTGCGAATCGGAATTTCGTCGTGAAACTTGAACATTTCGGAATAAAACGACGCATGAATTACAAAATTCGAGGTTCCAAGACGCTAACTTTCCTCTAAATACTTTTCTACGCTCGCAAGTGTGAAGGATCACAGCAAACTAAGTGCGAATCGGAATTTCGTCTTGAAACTTGAACATTTCGGAGTAAAACGACGCAAGAATTACAGAATTCGAGGTTCCAAGACGATAACTTTTCTCTAAATACGTTTTTACGCAGGCAAGTGTGAAGGATCACAGCAAATTAACGCCGAATCGGAATTTCGTCGTGGAACTTGAACATTTCGAGGTAAAACGCCGCAAGAATTACAGAATTCGAGGTTCCAAGACGCTAACTTTCCTCTAAATAAGTTTTTACGCGCGCAAGTGTGAAGGATCACAGCAAACTAAGTGCCAATCGGAATTTCGTCGTGAAACTTGAACATTTCGGAGTAAAACGACGCAAGAATTACAGAATTCGAGGTTCTAAGACGCTAACTTTCCTCTAAATTCGTTTTTACGCTCGCAAGTGTGAAGGATCACAGCAAACTAAGTGCGAATCGGACTTTCGTCGTGAAACTTGAACATTTAGGAGTAAAGCGACGCAAGAATTACAGAATTCGAGGTTCTAAGACGCTAACTTTCCTCTAAATTCGTTTTTACGCTCATAAGTGTGAAGGATCACAGCACACTAAGTGCGAATCGGTATTTCGCCGTGAAACTTGAACATTTCGGAGTTAAGCGACGCAAGAATTACAGAATTCGAGGTTCTAAGACGCTAACTTTCCTCTAAATACGTTTTTTACGCACGCAAGTGAGAAGGATCACAGAAAACTAACGCCGAATCGGAATTTCAGCGTGGAATTTGAACATTTAGAAGTAAAGCGACGCAAGAATTACAGAATTCGAGGTTCCAACACGCTAACTTTGCTCTAAATAATTTTTACGCACGCAAGTGTGAAGGATCACGGCAAGCTAAGTGCGAATCGGAAACTCGTCGTGGAACTTGAACATTTCGAAATAAAACGACGCAAGAATTACAGAATTCGAGGTTCCAAGACGCTAACATTCCTCTAAATACGTTTTTTTCGCAAGCATGTGTGAAGGATCACGGCAAACTAAGTGCGAATCGGAATTTCTTCGTGGAACTTGAACATTTCGAAGTAAAACGACGCAAGAATTACAGAATTCGAGGTGCCAAAACGCTAGCTTTCCTCTAATTACGTTTTTTCGCACGCAAGTTTGTAGGATCACTTGCAAACTATGTGCGAATCGTAATTTCCTCGTGGAACTTGAACATTTCTAAGTAAAACGACGCAAGAATTACAGAATTCGAGGTTCCAAGACGCTAACTTTCCTCTAAATACGTTTTTACGCTCGCAAGTGTGAAGGATTACAGCAAACTAAGTGCGAATCGGAATTTCGTCATGGAACTTGAACATTTCGAAGTAAAACGACGCAAGAATTAGAGAATTCGAGGTTCCAAGCCGCTGACTTTCCTTTAAATACGTTTTTTCGCACACAAGTGTGAAGGATCACGGCAAACTAAGTGCGAATCGGAATTTCGTCGTGGAATTAGAAATTTTCGATGTAAAACGACGCAAGAATTACAGAATTCGAGGTTCCAAGACGCTAACTTTCTTCGAAATACGTTTTTTCGTACGCAAGTGTGAAGGATCACTTGCAAACTAAGTGCGAATCGCAATTTCGTCGTGGAACTTGAACATTTCGAAGTAAAACGACGCAAGAATTACAGAAATCGAGGTTCCAAGACGTTAACTTTCCTCTAAATACGTTTTTTCGCACGCAAGTGTGAAGGATCACAGCAAACTAAGTGCGAATCGGAATTTCGTCGTGGAACTTGAACATTTCGAAGTAAAACGACGCAAGAATTAGAGAATTCGAGGTTCCAAGACGCTAACTTTCCTTTAAATACGTTTTTTCGCAAGCAAGTGTGAAGGATCACGGCAAACTAAGTGCGAATCGGAATTTCGTCGTGGAACTTGAAAATTTCGATGTAAAACGACGCAAGAATTACAGAATTCAAGGTTCCAAGACGTTAACTTTCCTCTAAATACGTTTTTTCGCACGCAAGTGTGTAGGATCACGGCAAACTAAGTGCGAATCGGAATTTCGTCGTGGAAGTTGAACATTTCGAAGCAAAACGACGCAAGAATTACTGAATTCGAGGTTCCAAGACGTTAACTTTCCTCTAAATAAGTTTTTTCGCACGCAAGTGTGAAGGATCACAGCAAACTAAGTGCGAATCGGAATTTCGTCGTGGAACTTGAACATTTCGAAGTAAAACGACGCAAGAATTACAGAATTCGAGGTTCCAAGACGCTAACTTTCCTCTAAATAAGTTTTTTCGCACGCAAGTGTGAAGGATCACAGCAAACTAAGTGCGAATCGGAATTTTGTCGTGGAACTTGAACATTTCCAAGTAAAACGACGCAAGAATTACATAATTCGAGGTTCCAAGACGCAAACTTTCCTCTAAATACATTTTATCGTATGCCAGTGTGAAGGTTCACGGCAAACTAAGTGCGAATCGGAATTTCGGCGTGGAACTTGAACATTTCGAAGTAAAACGACGCAAGAATTACAGAATTCGTGGTTCCAAGACGCTAACTTTCCTCTAAATACGTTTTTTCGCACGCACGTGTGAAGGATCACTTGCAAACTAAGTGCGAATCCGAATTTCGTTGTGGAACTTGAACATTTCGAAGTAAAACGACGCAAGAATTACAGAATTCGAGGTTCCAAGACGCAAAATTTCCTCTAAATAAGTTTTTTCGCAGGCAAGTGTGAAGGATCACGGCAAACTAAGTACGAATCGGAATTTCGTCGTGGAACTTGAACATTTCGAAGTAAAACGACGCAAGAATTACAGAATTCGAGGTTCCAAGACGCTAACTTTCCTCTAAATACGTTTCTTCGCACGCAAGTGTGAAGGATCACGGCAAACTAAGTGCAAATCGGAATTTCGTCGTGGAACTTGAACATTTCGAAGTAAAACGACGCAAGAATTACAGAATTCGAGGTTCCAAGACGCTAACTTTCCTCTAAATACGTTTCTTCGCACGCAAGTGTGAAGGATCACGGCAAACTAAGTGCAAATCGGAATTTCGTCGTGGAACTTGTACATTTCGAAGTAAAACGACGCAAGAATTACAGAATTCGAGGTTACAAGACGCTAACTTTCCTCTGAATGCGTTTTTTCGCACGCCAGTGTGAAGAATCACGGCAAACTAAGTACGATTCGGAATTTCGTCGTGGAACTTGAACATTTCGAAGTAAAACGACGCAAGAATTACAGAATTCGAGGTTCCAAGAGGCTTACTTTCCTCTAAATACGTTTTTTCGAAGGCAAGTTAGAAGGATCACGGCAAACTAAGTGCAAATCAGAATTTCGTCGTGGGACTTGAACATTTCGAAGTAAAACGACGAAAGAATTCCAGAATTCGAGGTTCCAAGACGCTAACTTTCCTCTAAATACGTTTTTTCGCACGCCAGTGTGAAGAATCACGGCAAACTAAGTGCGATTCGGAATTTCGTCGTGGAACTTGAACATTTCGAAATAAAACGACGCAAGAATTACAGAATTCGAGGTTCCAAGACGCAAAATTTCCTCTAAATACGTTTTTTCGCAGGCAAGTGTGAAGGATCACGGCAAGCTAAGTGCGAATCGGAAACTCGACGTGGAACTTGAACATTTCGAAGTAAAACGGCGCAAGAATTACAGAATTCGAGGTTCTAAGACGCTAACGTTCCTCTAAATACCTTTTTCGCACGCAAGTGTGAAGGATCACGGCAAACTAAGTGCGAATCGGAGTTTCGTCGTGGATCTTGAACATTTCGAAGCATAACGACGCAAGAATTACAGAATTCGAGGTTCCAAGACGCTAACTTTCCGCTAAATACGTTTTTTCGCACGCAAGTGTGAAGGATCACGGCAAACTAAGTGCGAGTCGGAATTTCGTCGTGGAACTTGAACGTTTCGAAGTAAAACGACGCAAGAATTACAGAATTCAAGGTTCCAATAAGCTAACTTTCCTCTAAATACGTTTTTCGCACGCAAGTGTGAAGGATCACGGCAAACTAAGTGCGAATCGGAATTTCGTCCTGGAACTTGAACATTTCGAAGTAAAACGACGCAAAAATTACAGAATTCGAGGTTCCATGACGCTAACTTTTCTCTAAATACGTTTTTTCGCGCGCAAGTGTGAAGGATCACTTGCAAACTAAGTGCGAATCGGAATTTCGTCGTGGAACTTGAACATTTCGAAGTTAAACTACGCAAGAATTACAGAATTCGAGGTTCCAAGACGCTAACTTTCCTCTAAATACGTTTTTTCGCACGCAAGTGTGAAGGATCACGGCAAACTAAGTGCGAATCGGAATTTCGTCGTGGAACTTGAACATTTCGAAGTAAAACTACGCAAGAATTACAGAATTCGAGGTACCAAGACGCTAACTTTCCTCTAAATACGTTTTTTCGCACGCACGTGTGAAGGATCACTTGCAAACTAAGTGCGAATCCGAATTTCGTTGTGGAACTTGAACATTTCGATGTAAAACGACACAAAAATTGCAGAATTCGAGGTTCCAAGACGCTAACTTTCCTCTAAATACGTTTTTTCGTACGCAAGTGTGAAGGATCACGGCAAACTAAGTGCGAATCGGAATTTCGTCGTGGAACTTGAACATTTCGAAGTAAAACGACGCAAGAATGACAGAATTCGAGGTTCCAAGACGCAAAATTTCCTCTAAATACGTTTTTTCACAGGCAAGTGTGAAGGATCACGGCAAACTAAGTACGAATCGGAATTTCGCCGTGGAACTTGAACATTTCGAAGTAAAACGACACAAAAATTACAGAATTCGAGGTTCCAGGTCGCTAACATTCCTCTAAATACGTTTTTTCACACGCAAGTGTGAAGGATCACGGCAAACTCAGTGCGAATCGGAATTTCGTCGTGGATCTTGAACATTTCGAAGCATAACGACGCAAGAATTACAGAATTCGAGGTTCCAAGACGCTAACTTTCCTCTAAATACGTTTTTCCGCAAGCAAGTGTGAAGGATCACGGCAAACTAAGTGCGTGTCGGAATTTCGTCGTGGAACTTGAACATTTCGAAGTAAAACGACGCAAGAATTACAGAATTCGAGGTTCCAAGAGGCTAACTTTCCTTTAAATACGTTTTTTCGCAAGCAAGTGTGAAGGATCGCGGCAAACTAAGTGCGAATCGGAATTTCGTCGTGAAACTTGAACATTTCGGAGTGAATCGACGCAAGAATTACAGAGTTAGAGATTCTAAGACGCTAACTTTCCTCTAAATACGTTTTTCCCCAAGCAAGTGTGAAGGATCACAGCAAACTAACGCCGAATCTGAATTTCGTCGTGGAACTTGAACATTTCGAAGTAAAACGACGCAAGAATTACAGAATTCGAGGTTCCAAGACGCTAATCTGCCTCTAAATATGTTTTACGCTCGCAAGTGTGAAGGATCACAGCAGACTAAGTGCGAATTGGAATTTCGTCGTGAAACTTGAACATTTTGGAATAAAAAGACGCAAGAATTACAGAATTCTAGGTTCGAAGACGCAAACTTTCCTCTAAATAAGTTTTTACGCTCGCAAGTGTGAAGGATCACAGCAAACTAAGTGCGAATCGGAATTTCGTCGTGAAACTTGAACATTTCGGAGTAAAGCGACGCAAGAATGACAGAATTCGAGGTTGCAAGACGCCAACTTTCCACTAAATTCGTTTTTACGTTCGCAAGTGTGAAGGATCACAGCAAACTAAGAGCGAATCGGAATTTCGTCGTGAAACTTGAACATTTCGGAGTAAAACGACACAGGAATTACAGAATTCGAGGTTCCAAGACGCTAAATTTCCTCTAAATAGGTTTTTACGCTCGCAAGTGTGAAGGATCACAGCAAACTAAGTGCGAAGCGGAATTTCGCCGTGAAACTTAATCATTTCGGAGTAAAGCGACGCAAGAATTACAAAATTCGAGGTTCTAAGACGCTAACTTTCCTCTAAATACGTTTTTACGCACGCAATTGTGAATGATCCCAGCAAACTAACGCCGAATCGGAATTTCGTCGTGGAACTTGAACATTTCGAGGTAAAACGACGCAAGTATTACAGAATTCGAGGTTCCAAGACGCTAACTTTCCTCTAAATTCATTTTTACTCTCGCAATTGCGAAGGATCACAGCAAACTAAGTGCGAATCGGAATTTCGTCGTGAAACTTGAACATTTCGGCGTAAAACGACGCAGGAATTACAGAATTCGAGGTTCTAAAACGCTAGCTTTCCTCTAAATACGTTTTTACGCACGCAAGTGTGAAGGATCAAAGCAAACTAACGCCGAATGAGAATTTCGTCGTGGAATTTGAACATTTCGAAGTAAAACGACCCAATAAGTACAGAATTCGAGGTTCCAAGACACTAACTTACCTCTAAATAGGTTTTTACGCTCGCAAGTTTGAAGGATCACAGCAGACTAAATGCTAATCGATATTTCGTCGAGAAACTTGAACATTTCGGTGTATAACGACGCAAGAATTACAGAATTCGAGGTTCTAAGACGCTAATTTTCCTCTAAATACGTTTTTTACGCACGCAAGTGTGAAGGATCACAGCAAACTAACGCCGAATCGGAATTTCGTCGTGGAACTTGAACATTTCGAAGTAAAACGACGCAAAAATTACAAAATTCGAGGTTCCAAGACGCTAACTTTCCTCTAAATAAGTTTTTACGCTCGTAAGTGTGAAGGATCACAGCAAACTAAGTGCGAATCGGAATTTCGTCGTGAAACTTGAACATACATTTCGAAGTAAAACGACGCAAGAATTACAGAATTCGAGGTTCCAAGACGCTAGCTTTCCTCTAAATACGTTTTTACGCTCGCAAGTGTGAAGGATCACAGCAAACTAACGCCGAATCGCAATTTCGTCGTGGAACTTGAACATTTCGAAGTAAAACGACGCAAGAATTACAGAATTCGGGGTTCCAAGACGCTAATTTTCATCTAAATTCGTCTTTACGTTCGCAAGTGTGAAGGATCACACCAAACTAAGAGCGAATCGGAATATCGTCGTGAAACTTGAACATTTCGAAGTCAAACGACGCAGGAATTACAGAATTCGAGGTTTCAAGACGCTAGCTTTCCTCTAAACACGTTTTACGCTCGCAAGTGTGAAGGATCACAGCGAACTAACGCCGAATCGGAATTTCGTCGTGAAACTTGAACATTTCGGAGTAAAACGACGCAAGAATTACAGGATTCGAGATTCTAAGGCGCCAACTTTCCTCTCAATAAGTTTTTACGCACGCAAGCGTGAAGGATCACAGACAACTAACGCCGAATCGGAATTTCGTCCTGGAACTTGAACATTTCGAGGTAAAACGACGCAAGAATGGCAGAATTCGAGGTTCCAGGACGCCAACTTTCCTCTAAATTCGTTTTTACGCTCGCAAGTGTGAAGGATCACAGCGAACTAACGCCGAATCGGAATTTCGTCCTGAAACTTAAACAATTCGAGGTAAAACGACGCAAGAATTACAGAATTCGAGGTTCCAAGACGCTAACTTTCCTCTAAATACGTTTTTACGCTCGTAAGTGTGAAGGATCACAGCAAACTAAGTGCGAATCTAAATTTCGTGGTGAAACTTCAACATTTCGGAGTAAAACGACGCAAGAATTACAGGATTCGGGATTCTAAGGCGCCAACTTTCCTCTGAATCCGTTTTTACGCACGCAAGTGTGAAGGATCACAGCAAACTAACGCCGAATCGGAATTTCGTCCTGGAACTTGAACATTTCGAGGTAAAACGACGCAAGAATGACAGAATTCGAGGTTCCAAGACGCCAACTTTCCTCTAAATTCGTTTTTACGCTCGCAAGTGTGAAGGATCACAGCAAACTAACGCCGAATCGCAATTTCGTCGTGGAACTTGAACATTTCGAAGTAAAACGACGCAAGAATTACAGAATTCGGGGTTCCAAGACGCTAACTTTCATCTAAATTCGTCTTTACGCTCGCAAGTGTGAAGGATCACAGCAAACTAAGTGCGAATCGGAATATCGTCGTGAAACTTGAACATTTCGAAGCAAAAAGACGCAAGAATTACAGAATTCGAGGTTCCAAGACGCTAGCTTTCCTATAAACACGTTTTTACGCTCGCAAGTGTGAAGGATCACAGCGAACTAACGCCGAATCGAAATTTCGTCGTGAAACTTGAACAATTCGAGGTAAAACGACGCAAGAATTACAGAATTCGAGGTTCCAAGACCCTAATTTTCCTCTAAATTCGTTTTTACGCTCGTAAGTCTGAAGGATCACAGCAAACTAACGCCGAATCGGAATTTCGTCGTGGAACTTGAACGTTTCGAAGTAAAACGACGCAAGAATTACAGAATTCGGGGTTCCAAGACGCTAACTTTCATCTAAATTCGTCTTTACGCTCGCAAGTGTGAAGGATCACAGCAAACTAAGAGCGAATCGGAATATCGTCGTGAAACTTGAACATTTCGAAGTCAAACGACGCAAGAATTACAGAATTCGACGTTCCAAGACGCTAGCTTTCCTCTAAACACGTTTTTACGCTCGCAAGTGTGAAGGATCACAGCGAACTAACGCCGAATCGGAATTTCGTCGTGAAATTTAAACAATTCGAGGTAAAACGACGCAAGAATTACAGAATTCGAGGTTCCAAGACGCTAACTTTCCTCTAAATACGTTTTTACGCTCGTAAGTGTGAGAGATCACAGCGAACTAAGAGCGAATCGGAATATCGTCGTGAAACTTGAACATTTCGAAGTCAAACGACGCAAGAATTACAGAATTCGAGGTTCCAAGACGCTAGCTTTCCTCTAAACACGTTTTTACGCTCGCAAGTGTGAAGGATCACAGCGAACTAACGCCGAATCGAAATTTCGTCGTGAAACTTGAACAGTTCGAGGTAAAACGACTCAAGAATTACAAAATTCGAGATTCCAAGACCCCAACTTTCCTCTAAATTCATTTTTACGCTCGCAAGTGTGAAGGATCACAGCAAACTAAGCGCGAATCGGATTTTCGTTGTGAAACTTGAACATTTCGGAGTAAAACGACGCAAGAATTACAAGATTCGAGATTCTAAGGCGCCAACTTTCCTCTTAATACGTTTTTACGCACGCAAGTGTGAAGCATCACAGCAAACTAACGCCGAATCGGAATTTCGTCGTGGAACTTGAACATTTCGAAGTAAAACGACGCAAGAATTACAGAATTCGGGGTTCCAAGACGCTAACTTTCATCTAAATTCGTCTTTACGCTCGCAAGTGTGAAGGATCACAGCAAACTAAGTGCGAATCGGAATATCGTCGTGAAACTTGAACATTTCGAAGTCAAACGACGCAAGAATTACAGAATTCGAGGTTCCAAGACGATAGCTTTCCTCTAAACACGTTTTTACGCTCGCAAGTGTGAAGGATCACAGCGAACTAACGCCGAATCGGAATTTCGTCGTGAAACTTGAACATTTCGAGGTAAAACGACACAAGAATTACAGAATTCGAGGCTCCAAGACGCTAACTTCCCCTAAATACGTTTTTACGCTCGTAAGTGTGAAGGATCACAGCAAACTAAGTGCGAATCGGAATTTCGTCGTGAAACTTGAACATTTCGGAGTAAAACGACGCAAGAATTACAGGATTCGAGATTCTAAGGCGCCAACTTTCCTCTCAATAAGTTTTTACGCACGCAAGCGTGAAGGATCACAGCAAACTAAGCGTGAATCGGAATTTCGTTGTGAAACTTGAACATTTCGGAGTAAAACGACGCAAGAATTACAGAATTCGAGGTTCTATAACCCTAACATTCCTCTAAACAAGTTTTTACGCACGCAAGTCTGAAGGATCACAGCGAACTAACGCCGAATCGGAATTTCGTCGTGGAACTTAAACAATTCGATGTAAAACGACGCAAGAATTACAGAATTCGAGGTTCCAAGATGCTAACCTTCCTCTAAATACGTTTTTACGCTCGCAAGTGTGAAGGAACACAGCAAACTAAGTGCGAATCGGAATTTCGTCGTGAAACTTGAACATTTCGGAGTAAAGCGACGCAAGAATTACAGGATTCGAGATTCTAAGGCGCCAACTTTCCTCTCAATACGTTTTTACGCACGCAAGTGTGAAGGATCACAGCAAACTAACGCCGAATCGGAATTTCGTCCTGGAACTTGAACATTTCGAGGTAAAACGACGCAAGAATGACACAATTCGAGGTTCCAAGACGCCAACTTTCTTCTAAATTCGCTTTTACGCTCGCAAGTGTGAAGGAATACAGCAAACTAAGCGCGAATCGGAATTTCGTCGTGAAACTTGAACAATTCGAGGTAAAACGACGCAAGAATTACAGAATTCGAGGTTCCAAGACGCTAACTTTCCTTTAAATACGTTTTAACGCTCGTAAGTGTGAAGGATCACAGCAAACTAAGTGCGAATCGGAATTTCGTCGTGAAACTTGAACATTTCGATGGAAAACGACGCAAGAATTACAGAATTCGAGGTTCCAAGACGCTAGCTTTCCTCTAAACACGTTTTTACGCTCGCAAGTGTGAAGGATCACAGCGAACTAACGCCGAATCGGAATTTCATCGTGAATCTTGAACAATTCGAGGTAAAACGACGCAAGAATTACAGAATTCGGGGTTCCAAGACGCTAACTTTCATCTAAATTCGTCTTTCGCTCGCAAGTGAGAAGGATCACAGCAAACTAAGTGCGAATCGGAATATCGTCGTAAAACTTGAACATTTCGACGTAAAACGACGCAAGAATTACAGAATTCGAGGTTCCAAGACGCTAGCTTTCCTCTAAATACGTTTTTACGCTTGCAAGTGTGAAGGATCACAGCAAACTAACGCCGAATCGGAATTTCGTCGTGGAACTTGAACATTTCGAAGTAAAACGACGCAAGAATTACAGAATTCGGGGTTCCAAGACGCTAACTTTCATCTAAATTCGTCTTTACGCTCGCAAGTGTGAAGGATCAGAGCAAACTAAGTGCGAATCGGAATTTCGTCGTGAAACTTGAACATTTAGGAGTAAAACGACGCAAGAATTATAGAAATCGAGGTTCTAAGACGCTAACTTTCCTCTAAATACGTTTTTACACACGCAAGTGTGAATGATCTCAGCAAACTAACGCCCAATCGGAATTTCTTCGTGGAACTTGAACATTTCGAAGTAAAACACGCAAGAATTACAGAATTCGAGGTTCCAAGACGCTAGCTTTCATCTAAATTCGTCTTTATGCTCGCAAGTGTGAAGGATCACAGCAAGCTAAGTGCGAATCGGAATTTCGTCGTGAAACTTGAACATTTCGGAGTAAAACGGCGCAAGAATTACAGGATTCGAGATTCTAAGGCGCCAACTTTCCTCTCAATACGTTTTTACGCACGCAAGTGTGAAGGATCACAGCAAACTAACGCCGAATCGGAATCTCGTCCTGGAACTTGAACATTTCGAGGTAAAACGACGCAAGAATTATAGAATTCGAGGTTCTAAGACGCTAACTTTCCTCTAAATACGTTTTTACACACGCAAGTGTGAAGGATCACAGCGAACTAACGCCGAATCGGAATTTCGTCGTGGAACTTGAACATTTCGAAGTAAAACACGCAAGAATTACAGAATTCGAGGTTCCAAGACGCTAGCTTTCATCTAAATACGTTTTTACGCTCGCAAGTGTGAAGGAGCACAGCAAACTAACGCCGAATCGGAATTTAGTCGTGGAACTTGAACATTTCGAAGTAAAACGACGCAAGAATTACAGAATTCGGGGTTCCAAGACGCTAACTTTCATCTAAATTCGTCTTTACGATCGCAAGTGTGAAGGGTCACAGCAAAATAAGTGCGAATCGGAATATCGTCGTGAAACTTTTACATTTCGAAGTAAAACGACGCAAGAATTACAGAATTCGAGGTTCCAAGACGCTAGCTTTCCTCTAAACACGTTTTTACGCTCGTAAGTGTGAAGGATCACAGCGAACTAACGCCGAATCGGAATTTCGTCGTGAAACTTGAACATTTCGAGGTAAAACGACACAAGAATTACAGAATTCGAGGTTCCAAGATGCTAACCTTCCTCTAAATACGTTTTTACGCTCGCAAGTGTGAAGGAACACAGCAAACTAAGTGCGAATCGGAATTTCGTCGTGAAACTTGAACATTTCGGGGTAAAACGACGCAAGAATTACAGAATTCGAGGTTCTATAACCCTAACATTCCTCTAAACAAGTTTTTACGCACGCAAGTCTGAAGGATCACAGCGAACTAACGCCGAATCGGAATTTCGTCGTGGAACTTAAACAATTCGATGTAAAACGACGCAAGAATTACAGAATTCGAGGTTCCAAGATGCTAACCTTCCTCTAAATACGTTTTTACGCTCGCAAGTGTGAAGGAACACAGCAAACTAAGTGCGAATCGGAATTTCGTCGTGAAACTTGAACATTTCGGAGTAAAGCGACGCAAGAATTACAGGATTCGAGATTCTAAGGCGCCAACTTTCCTCTCAATAAGTTTTTACGCACGCAAGCGTGAAGGATCACAGCAAACTAAGCGTGAATCGGAATTTCGTTGTGAAACTTGAACATTTCGGGGTAAAACGACGCAAGAATTACAGAATTCGAGGTTCTATAACCCTAACATTCCTCTAAACAAGTTTTTACGCACGCAAGTCTGAAGGATCACAGCGAACTAACGCCGAATCGGAATTTCGTCGTGGAACTTAAACAATTCGATGTAAAACGACGCAAGAATTACAGAATTCGAGGTTCCAAGATGCTAACCTTCCTCTAAATACGTTTTTACGCTCGCAAGTGTGAAGGAACACAGCAAACTAAGTGCGAATCGGAATTTCGTCGTGAAACTTGAACATTTCGGAGTAAAGCGACGCAAGAATTACAGGATTCGAGATTCTAAGGCGCCAACTTTCCTCTCAATACGTTTTTACGCACGCAAGTGTGAAGGATCACAGCAAACTAACGCCGAATCGGAATTTCGTCCTGGAACTTGAACATTTCGAGGTAAAACGACGCAAGAATGACACAATTCGAGGTTCCAAGACGCCAACTTTCTTCTAAATTCGCTTTTACGCTCGCAAGTGTGAAGGAATACAGCAAACTAAGCGCGAATCGGAATTTCGTCGTGAAACTTGAACAATTCGAGGTAAAACGACGCAAGAATTACAGAATTCGAAGTTCCAAGACGCTAACTTTCCTTTAAATACGTTTTTACGCTCGTAAGTGTGAAGGATCACAGCAAACTAAGTGCGAATCGGAATTTCGTCGTGAAACTTGAACATTTCGATGGAAAACGACGCAAGAATTACAGAATTCGAGGTTCCAAGACGCTAGCTTTCCTCTAAACACGTTTTTACGCTCGCAAGTGTGAAGGATCACAGCGAACTAACGCCGAATCGGAATTTCATCGTGAATCTTGAACAATTCGAGGTAAAACGACGCAAGAATTACAGAATTCGAGGTTCCAAGACGCTAACTTTCCTCTAAATACGTTTTTACGCTCGTAAGTGTGAAGGATCACAGCAAACTAACGCCGAATCGGAATTTCGTCGTGGAACTTGAACGTTTCGAAGTAAAACGACGCAAGAATTACAGAATTCGGGGTTCCAAGACGCTAACTTTCATCTAAATTCGTCTTTACGCTCGCAAGTGTGAAGGATCACAGCAAACTAAGTGCGAATCGGAATATCGTCGTGAAACTTGAATATTTCGAAGTAAAACGACGCAAGAATTACAGAATTCGAGGTTCCAAGACGCTAACTTTCCTCTAAATAAGTTTTTACGCTCGTGAGTGTGAAGGATCACAGCAAACTAAGTGCGAATCAGAATTTCGCCGTGAAACTGGAACATTTCGGAGAAAAACGACGCAAGAATTACAGCATTCGAGATTCTAAGGCGCCAACTTTCCTCTCAATACGTTTTTACGCATGCAAGTGTGAAGGATCACAACAAACTAACGCCGAATCGGAATTTCGTCCTGGAACTTGAACATTTCGAGGTAAAACGACGCAAGAATTACAGAATTCGAGGTTCCAAGGCGCTAGCTTTCCTCTAAATTCCTTTTTACACACGCAAGTGTGAATGATCACAGCAAACTAACGCCGAATCGGAATTTCGTCGTGGAGCTTGAACATTTCGAAGTAAAACGACGCAAGAATTACAGAATTCGAGGTTCTAAGGCGCCAACTTTCCTCTCAATACGTTTTTACGCACGCAAGTGTGAAGGATCACAGCAAACTAACGCCGAATCGGAATTTCGTCCTGGAACTTGAATATTTCAAGGTAAAACGACGCAAGAATTACAGAATTCGAGGTTCTAAAACGCTAACTTTCCTCTAAACAAGTTTTTTACACACGCAAGTGTGAAGGATCACAGCGAACTAACGCCGAATCGGAATTTCGTCGTGGAACTTGAACAATTCGAGGAAAAACGACGCAAGAATTACAGAATTCGAGGTTCCAAGACGCTAACTTTCCTCTAAATAGATTTTTACGCTCGTAAGTGTGAAGGATCACAGCAAACTAAGTGCGAATCGGAATTTCGTCGTGAAACTTGAACATTTCGGAGTAAAACGGCGCAGGAATTACAGGATTCGAGATTCTAAGGCGCCAACTTTCCTCTCAATACGTTTTTACGCACGCAAGTGTGAAGGATCACGGCAAACTAACGCCGAATCGGAATTTCGTCCTGGAACTTGAACATTTCGAGGTAAAACGACGCAAGAATTACAGAATTCGAGGTTCCAAGACGCCAACTTTCCTCTAAATTCGTTTTTACGCTCGCAAGTGTGAAAGATCACAGCAAACTAAGCGCGAATCAGAATTTCGTTGTGAAACTTGAACAATTCGGAGCAAAACGACGCAAGAATTACAGAATTCGAGGTTCTAAAACGCTAACTTTCCTCTAAACAAGTTTTTTACGCACGCAAGTGTGAAGGATCACAGCGAACTAACGCCGAATCGGAATTTCGTCGTGGAACTTGAACATTTCGAAGTAAAACGACGCAAGAATTACAGAATTCGAGGTTCCAAAACGCTAAATTTCCTCTAAATACGTTTTTACGCTCGCAAGTGTGAAGGATCACAGCAAACTAACGCCGAATCGCAATTTCGTCGGGGAACTTGAACATTTCGAAGTAAAACGACGCAAGAATTACAGAATTCGGGGTTCCAAGACGCTAACCATCATCTAAATTCGTCTTTACGCTCGCAAGTGTGAAGGATCACAGCAAACTAAGTGCGAATCGGAATATCGTCGTGAAACTTGAACATTTCGAAGCAAAACGACGCAAGAATTACAGAATTCGAGGTTCCAAGACGCTAGCTTTCCTATAAACACGTTTTTACGCTCGCAAGTGTGAAGGATCACAGCGAACTAACGCCGAATCGAAATTTCGTCGTGAAACTTGAACAATTCGATGTAAAACGACGCAAGAATTACAGAATTCGAGGTTCCAAGACGCTAACTTTCCTCTAAATACGTTTTTACGCACGCAAGTGTGAAGGATCACAGCAAACTAACGCCGAATTGGAATTTCGTCGTGGAACTTGAACAGTTCGAAGTAAAACGACGCAAGAATTACAGAATTCAACGTTCCAAGACGCTAGCTTTCCTCTAAATACGTTTTTACCCTCGCAAGTATGAAGGATTACAGCAAACTAACGCCGAATCGGAATATCGTCGTGAAACTTGAACATTTCGAAGTAAAACGACGCAAGAATTACAGAATTCGAGGTTCCAAGACGCTAGCTTTCCTCTAAACACGTTTTTACGCTCGCAAGTGTGAAGGATGACAGCGTGCTAACGCCGAAACAGAATTTCGTCGTGAAACTTGAACAGTTCGAGGTAAAACGACGCAAGAATTACAGAATTCGAGGTTCCAAGACGCTAACTTTTTTCTAAATACGTTTTTTACGCTCATAAGTGTGAAGGATCACAGCAAACTAAGTGCGAATCGGAATTTCGTCGTGAAACTTGAACATTTCGAAGTAAAACGACGCAAGAATTACAGAATTCGAGGTTACAAAACGCTAGCTTTCCTCTAAATACGTTTTTACGCTTGCAAGTGTGAAGGATCACAGCAAACTAACGCCGAATCGGAATTTCGTCGTGGAACTTGAACATTTCGAAGTAAAACGACGCAAGAATTACAGAATTCGGGGTTCCAAGACGCTAACTTTCATCTAAATTCGTCTTTACGCTCGCAAGTGAGAAGGATCACAGCAAACTAGGTGCGAATCGGAATATCGTCGTGAAACTTGAACATTTCGAAGTAAAACGACGCAAGAATTACAGAATTCGAGGTTCCAAGACGCTAGCTTTCCTCTAAACACGTTTTTACGCTCGCAAGTGTGAAGGACCACAGCGAGCTAACGCCGAATCGGAATTTCGTCGTGAAACTTGAACATTTCGGAGTAAAACGACGCAAGAATTACAGGATTCGATATTCTAAGGCGCCAACTTTCCTCTTAATACGTTTTTAGGCACGCAAGTGTGAAGCATCACAGCAAACTAACGCCGAATCGGAATTTCGTCGTGAAACTTGAACATTTCGAAGTATAACGACGCAAGAATTACAGAATTCGAGGTTCCAAGACGCTAGCTTTTTTCTAAATACGTTTTTACGCTTGCAAGTGTGAAGGATCACAGCAAACTAACGCCGAATCGGAATTTCGTCGTGAAACTTGAACATTTCGAAGTAAAACGACGCAAGAATTGCAGAATTCGAGGTTCCAAGACGCTAGCTTTCCTCTAAATACGGTTTTACGCTTGCAAGTGTGAAGGAGCACAGCAAACTAACGCCGAATCGGAATTTCGTCGTGGAACTTGAACATTTCGAAGTAAAACGACGCAAGAATTACAGAATTCGGGGTTCCAAGACGCTAACTTTCATCTAAATTCGTCTTTACGCTCGCAAGTGTGAAGGATCACAGCAAACTAAGTGCGAATCGGAATATCGTCGTGAAACTTGAACATTTCGAAGTAAAACGACGCAAGAATTACAGAATTCGAGGTTCCAAGACGCTAGCTTTCCTCTAAACACGTTTTTACGCTCGCAAGTGTGAAGGATCACAGCGAACTAACGCCGAATCGAAATTTCGTCGTGAAACTTGAACAGTTCGAGGTAAAACGACGCAAGAATTACAAAATTCGTGGTTCCAAGACCCCAGCTTTCCTCTAAATTCGTTTTTACGCTCGCAAGTGTGAAGGATCACAGCAAACTAAGCGCGAATCGGAATTTCGTTGTGAAACTTGAACATTTCGGAGTTAAACGACGCAAGAATTACAGAATTCAAGGTTCTAAAACGTTAACTTTCCTCTAAACAAGTTTTTTACGCACGCTAGTGTGAAGGATCACAGCGAACTAACGCCGAATCGGAATTTCGTCATAGAACTTGAACAATTCGAGATAAAACGACGCAAGAATTACAGAATTCGAGGTTCCAAGACGCTAACTTTCCTCTGAATACGTTTTTACGCTCGTAAGTGTGAAGGATCACAACAAACTAAGTGCGAATCGGAATTTCGTCGTGAAACTTGAACATTTCGGAGTAAAACGGCGCAAGAATTACAGGATTCGAGATTCTAAGGCGCCAACTTTCCTCTCAATACGTTTTTACGCACGCAAGTGTGAAGGATCACAGCAAACTAACGCCGAATCGGAATCTCGTCCTGGAACTTGAACATTTCGAGGTAAAACGACGCAAGAATTATAGAATTCGAGGTTCTAAGACGCTAACTTTCCTCTAAATACGTTTTTACACACGCAAGTGTGAAGGATCACAGCGAACTAACGCCGAATCGGAATTTCGTCGTGGAACTTGAACATTTCGAAGTAAAACACGCAAGAATTACAGAATTCGAGGTTCCAAGACGCTTGCTTTCCTCTAAATACGTTTTTACGCTCGCAAGTGTGAAGGAGCACAGCAAACTAACGCCGAATCGGAATTTCGTCGTGGAACTTGAACATTTCGAAGTAAAACGACGCAAGAATTACAGAATTCGGGGTTCCAAGACGCTAACTTTCATCTAAATTCGTCTTTACGCTCGCAAGTGTGAAGGGTCACAGCAAACTAAGTGCGAATCGGAATATCGTCGTGAAACTTTTACATTTCGAAGTAAAACGACGCAAGAATTACAGAATTCGAGGTTCCAAGACGCTAGCTTTCCTCTAAACACGTTTTTACGCTCGCAAGTGTGAAGGATCACAGCGAACTAACGCCGAATCGAAATTTCGTCGTGAAACTTGAACAGTTCGAGGTAAAACGACGCAAGAATTACAAAGTTCGAGGTTCCAAGACCCCAACTTTCTTCTAAATTCGTTTTTACGCTCGCAAGTGTGAAGGATCACAGCAAACTAAGCGCGAATCGGAATTTCGTTGTGAAACTTGAACATTTCGGAGTTAAACGACGCAAGAATTACAGAATTCAAGGTTCTAAAACGTTAACTTTCCTCTAAACAAGTTTTTTACGCACGCAAGTGTGAAGGATCACAGCGAACTAACGCCGAATCGGAATTTCGTCGTAGAACTTGAACAATTCGAGATAAAACGACGCAAGAATTACAGAATTCGAGGTTCCAAGACGCTAACTTTCCTCTGAATACGTTTTTACGCTCGTAAGTGTGAAGGATCACAGCAAACTAAGTGCGAATCGGAATTTCGTCGTGAAACTTGAACATTTCGGAGTAAAACGGCGCAAGAATTACAGGATTCGATATTCTAAGGCGCCAGCTTTCCTCTTAATACGTTTTTACGCACGCAAGTGTGAAGGATCACAGCAAACTAACGCCGAATCGGAATTTCGTCCTGGAACTTGAACATTTCGAGGTAAAACGACGCAAGAATTACAGAATTCGAGGTTCTAAAACGCTAACTTTCCTCTAAACAAGTTTTTTACGCACGCAAGTGTGAAGGATCACAGCGAACTAACGCCGAATCGGAATTTCGTCGTGGAACTTGAACAATTCGAGGTAAAACGGCGCAAGAATTACAGAATTCGAGGTTCCAAGACGCTAGCTTTCCTCTAAATACGTTTTTACGCTCGCAAGTGTGAAGGATCACAGCAAACTAACGCCGAATCGGAATTTCGTCGTGGAACTTGAACATTTCGAAGTAAAACGACGCAAGAATTACAGAATTCGGGGTTCCAAGACGCTAACTTTCATCTAAATTCGTCTTTACGCTCGCAAGTGTGAAGGATCACAGCAAACTAAGTGCGAATCGGAATATCGTCTTGAAACTTGAATATTTCGAAGTAAAACGACGCAAGAATTACAGAATTCGAGGTTCCAAGACGCTAACTTTTTTCTAAATACGTTTTTACGCTCATAAGTGTGAAGGATCACAGCAAACTAAGTGCGAATCGGAATTTCGTCGTGAAACTTGAACATTTCGAAGTAAAACGACGCAAGAATTACAGAATTCGAGGTTCCAAAACGCTAGCTTTCCTCTAAATACGTTTTTACGCTTGCAAGTGTGAAGGATCACAGCAAACTAACGCCGAATCGGAATTTCGTCGTGGAACTTGAACATTTCGAAGTAAAACGACGCAAGAATTACAGAATTCGGGGTTCCAAGACGCTAACTTTCATCTAAATTCGTCTTTACGCTCGCAAGTGAGAAGGATCACAGCAAACTAAGTGCGAATCGGAATATCGTCGTGAAACTTGAACATTTCGAAGTAAAACGACGCAAGAATTACAGAATTCGAGGTTCCAAGACGCTAGCTTTCCTCTAAACAGGTTTTTACGCTCGCAAGTGTGAAGGACCACAGCGAGCTAACGCCGAATCGGAATTTCGTCGTGAAACTTGAACATTTCGGAGTAAAACGACGCAAGAATTACAGGATTCGATATTCTAAGGCGCCAGCTTTCCTCTTAATACGTTTTTACGCACGCAAGTGTGAAGCATCACAGCAAACTAACGCCGAATCGGAATTTCGTCGTGAAACTTGAACATTTCGAAGTAAAACGACGCAAGAATTACAGAATTCGAGGTTCCAAGACGCTAGCTTTCCTCTAAATACGTTTTTACGCTTGCAAGTGTGAAGGATCACAGCAAACTAACGCCGAATCGGAATTTCGTCGTGAAACTTGAACATTTCGAAGTAAAACGACGCAAGAATTACAGAATTCCAGGTTCCAAGACTCTAACTTTCCACTAAATACGTTTTTTCGCTCGCAAGTGTGTAGGATCACGAAAAGTTAAGTGTGAATCGGAATTTCGTCGTGGGACTTGTACATTTCGAAGTAAAACGACGCAACAATTACAGAATTCCAGGTTCCAAGACGCTAACTTTCCTCTAAATACGTTTTTTCGCTCCCAAGTGTGTAGGATCACGAAAAACTAAGTGCGAATCGGAATTTCGTCGTGAAACTTGAACATTTCGAGGTAAAACGACGCAAGAATTATAGAAATCGAGGTTCTAAGACGCTAACTTTCCTCTAAATATGTTTTTACACACGCAAGTGTGAAGGATCACAGCGAACTAACGCCGAATCGGAATTTCGTCGTGGAACTTGAACATTTCGTTGTAAAACACGCAAGAATTACAGAATTCGAGGTTCCAAGACGCTAGCTTTCCGCTAAATACGTTTTTACGCTCGCAAGTGTGAAGGAGCACAGCAAACTAACGCCGAATCGTAATTTCGTCGTTTAACTTGAACATTTCGAAGTAAAACGACGCAAGAATTACAGAATTCGGGGTTTCAAGACGCGAACTTTCATCTAAATTCGTCTTTACGCTCGCAAGTGTGAAGGGTCACAGCAAACTAAGTGCGAATCGGAATATCGTCGTGAAACTTGAACATTTCGAAGTAAAACGACGCAAGAGTTACAGAATTCGAGGTTCCAAGACGCTAGCTTACCTCTAAACACGATTTTACGCTCGCAAGTGTGAAGGATCACAGCGAATTAACGCCGAATCGAAATTTCGTCGTGAAACTTGAACAGTTCGAGGTAAAACGACGCAAGAATTACAAAATTCGAGGTTCCAAGACCCCAACTTTCCTCTAAATTCGTTTTTACGCTCGCAAGTGTGAAGGATCACAGCAAACTAAGCGCGAATCGGAATTTCGTTGTGAAACTTGAACATTTCGGAGTTAAACGACGCAAGAATTACAGAATTCAAGGTTCTAAAACGTTAACTTTCCTCTAAACAAGTTTTTTACGCACGCAAGTGTGAAGGATCACAGCGAACTAACGCCGAATCGGAATTTCGTCGTAGAACTTGAACAATTCGAGATAAAACGACGCAAGAATTACAGAATTCGAGGTTCCAAAACGCTAACTTTCCTCTGAATACGTTTTTACGCTCGTAAGTGTGAAGGATCACAGCAAACTAAGTGCGAATCGGAATTTCGTAGTGAAACTTGAACATTTCGGAGTAAAACGGCGCAAGAATTACAGGATTCGAGATTCTAAGGCGCCAACTTTCCTCTCACCACGTTTTTCCGCACGCAAGTGTGAAGGATCACAGCGAACTAACACCGAATCGAAATTTCGTCGTTAAACTTGAACAGTTCGAGGTAAAACGACGCAAGAATTACAAAATTCGAGGTTCCAAGACCCCAACTTTCCTCTAAATTCGTTTTTACGTTCGCAAGTGTGAAGGATCACAGCAAACAAAGCGCGAATCGGAATTTCGTTGTGAAACTTGAACATTTCGGAATTAAACGACGCAAGAATTACAGAATTCAAGGTTCTAAAACGTTAACTTTCCTCTAAACAAGTTTTTTACGCACGCAAGTGTGAAGGATCACAGCGAACTAACGCCGAATCGGAATTTCGTCGTAGAACTTGAACAATTCGAGATAAAACGACGCAAGAATTACAGAATTCGAAATTCCAAGACGCTAACTTTCCTCTGAATTCGTTTTTACGCTCGTAAGTGTGAAGGATCACAGCAAACTAAGTGCGAATCGGAATTTCGTCGTGAAACTTGAACATTTCGGAGTAAAACGGCGCAAGAATTACAGAATTCGGAGTTCCATGATGCTAACTTTCATCTAAATTCGTCTTTACGCTCGCAAGTGTGAAGGATCACAGCAAACTAAGTGCGAATCGGAATATCGTCGTGAAACTTGAATATTTCGAAGTAAAACGACGCAAGAATTACAGAATTCGAGGTTCCAAGACGCTAACTTTCCTCTAAATAAGTTTTTACGCTCGTAAGTGTAAAGGATCACAGCAAACTAAGTGCGAAACAGAATTTCGTCGTGAAACTTGAACATTTCGGAGAAAAACGACGCAAGATTTACAGCATTCGAGATTCTAAGGCGCCAACTTTCCTCTCAATACGTTTTTACGCATGCAAGTGTGAGGGATCACAACAAACTAACGCCGAATCGGAATTTCGTCCTGGAACTTGAACATTTCGAGGTAAAACGACGCAAGAATGACAGAATTCGAAGTTCCAAGACGCCAACTTTCCTCTAAATTCCTTTTTACGCTCGCAAGTGTGAAGGATCACAGCAAACTAACGCCGAATCGGAATTTCGTCGTGGAGCTTGAACATTTCGAAGTAATACGACGCAAGAATTACAGAATTCGAGGTTCCAAGACGCTAGCTTTCCTCTAAATTCCTTTTTACACACGCAAGTGTGAATGATCACAGCAAACTAACGCCGAATCGGAATTTCGTTTGGGAGGTTGAACATTTCGAAGTAAAACGACGCAAGAATTACAGAATTCGAGGTTCCAAGACGCAAGCTTTCCTCTAAATACGTTTTAACGCTCGCAAGTGTGAAGGATCACAGCAAACTAACGCCGAATCGGAATTTCGTCGTGGAACTTGAACATTTCGAAGTAAAACGACGCAAGAATTACAGAATTCGGGGTTCCAAGACGCTAACTTTCATCTAAATTCGTGTTTACGCTCGCAAGTGTGAAGGATCACAGCAAACTAAGTGCGAATCGGAATATCGTCGTGAAACTTGAACATTTCGAAGTAAAACGACGCAAGAATTACAGAATTCGAGGTTCCAAGACGCTAGCTTTCCTCTAAACACGTTTTTACGCTCGCAAGTGTGAAGGATCACAGCGAACTAACGACGAATCGAAATTTCGTCGTGAAACTTGAACAGTTCGAGGTAAAACGACGCAAGAATTACAAAATTCGAGGTTCCAAGACCCCAACTTTCCTCTAAATTCGTTTTTACGCTCGCAAGTGTGAAGGATCACAGCAAACTAAGCGCGAATCGGAATTTCGTTGTGAAACTTGAACATTTAGCAGTTAAACTACGCAAGAATTACAGAATTCAAGGTTCTAAAACGCTAACTTTCCTCTAAACAAGTTTTTTACGCACGCAAGTGTGAAGGATCACAGCGAACTAACGCCGAATCGGAATTTCGTCGTGAAACTTGAACATTTCGGAGTAAAACGGCGCAAGAATTACAGGATTCGAGATTCTTAGGCGCCAACTTTCCTCTCAATACGTTTTTACGCACGCAAGTGTGAAGGATCACAGCAAACTAACGCCGAATCGGAATTTCGTCCTGGAACTTGAACATTTCAAGGTAAAACGACGCAAGAATTACAGAATTCGAGGTTCTAAAACGCTAACTTTCCTCTAAACAAGTTTTTTACGCACGCAAGTGTGAAGGATCACAGCAAACTACGTGCGAATCGGAATTTCGTCCTGGAACTTTTCGAGGTAAAACGACGCAAGAATGACAGAATTCGAGGTTCCAAGACGCCAACTTTCAACTAAATTCGTGTTTACGCTCGCAAGTGTGAAGGATCACAGCAAACTAAGTGCGAATCGGAATATCGTCGTGAAACTTGAACATTTCGAAGTAAAACGACGCAAGAATTACAGAATTCGAGGTTCCAAGACGCTAGCTTTCCTCTGAATACGTTTTTACGCTCGTAAGTGTGAAGGATCACAGCAAACTAAGTGCGAATCGGAATTTCGTCGTGAAACTTGAACATTTCGGGGTAAAACGGCGCAAGAATTACAGGATTCGAGATTCTAAGGCGCCAACTTTCCTCTCAATACGTTTTTACGCACGCAAGTGTGAAGGATCACAGCAAACTAACGCCGAATCGGAATTTCGTCCTGGAACTTGAACATTTCGATGTAAAACGATGCAAGAATGACAGAATTCGAGGTTCCAAGACGCTAACTTTCCTCTAAATAAGTTTTTACGCTCGTAAGTGTGAAGGATCACAGCGAACTAACGCCGAATCGGAATTTCGTCGTAGAACTTGAACAATTCGAGATAAAACGACGCAAGAATTACAGAATTCGAGGTTCCAAGACGCTAACTTTCCTCTGAATACGTTTTTACGCTCGTAAGTGTGAAGGATCACAGCAAACTAACGCCGAATCGGAATTTCGTCCTGGAACTTGAACATTTCGATGTAAAACGATGCAAGAATGACAGAATTCGAGGTTCCAAGACGCTAACTTTCCTCTAAATAAGTTTTTACGCTCGTAAGTGTGAAGGATCACAGCAAACTAAGTGCGAATCGGAATTTCGTCGTGAAACTTGAACATTTCGGGGTAAAACGGCGCAAGAATTACAGGATTCGAGATTCTAAGGCGCCAACTTTCCTCTCAATACGTTTTTACGCACGCAAGTGTGAAGGATCACAGCAAACTAACGCCGAATCGGAATTTCGTCCTGGAACTTGAACATTTCGATGTAAAACGATGCAAGAATGACAGAATTCGAGGTTCCAAGACGCTAACTTTCCTCTAAATAAGTTTTTACGCTCGTAAGTGTGAAGGATCACAGCGAACTAACGCCGAATCGGAATTTCGTCGTAGAACTTGAACAATTCGAGATAAAACGACGCAAGAATTACAGAATTCGAGGTTCCAAAACGCTAACTTTCCTCTGAATACGTTTTTACGCTCGTAAGTGTGAAGGATCACAGCAAACTAAGCGCGAATCGGAATTTCGTTGTGAAACTTGAACATTTCGGAGTTAAACGACGCAAGAATTACAGAATTCAAGGTTCTAAAACGCTAACTTTCCTCTAAACAAGTTTTTTACGCACGCAAGTGTGAAGGATCACAGCGAACTAACGCCGAATCGGAATTTCGTCGTAGAACTTGAACAATTCGAGATAAAACGACGCAAGAATTACAGAATTCGAGGTTCCAAGACGCTAACTTTCCTCTGAATACGTTTTTACGCTCGTAAGTGTGAAGGATCACAGCAAACTAAGTGCGAATCGGAATTTCGTCGTGAAACTTGAACATTTCGGGGTAAAACGGCGCAAGAATTACAGGATTCGAGATTCTAAGGCGCCAACTTTCCTCTCAATACGTTTTTACGCACGCAAGTGTGAAGGATCACAGCAAACTAACGCCGAATCGGAATTTCGTCCTGGAACTTGAACATTTCGATGTAAAACGATGCAAGAATGACAGAATTCGAGGTTCCAAGACGCTAACTTTCCTCTAAATAAGTTTTTACGCTCGTAAGTGTGAAGGATCACAGCAAACTAAGTGCGAATCGGAATTTCGTCGTGAAACTTGAACATTTCGGAGTAAAACGACGCAAGAATTACAGGATTCGAAATTCTAAGGCGCCAACTTTCCTCTCAATACGTTTTTACGCACGCAAGTGTGAAGGATCACAGCAAACTAACGCCGAATCGGAATTTGGTCCTGGAACTTGAACATTTCGAAGTAAAACGACGTAAGAATGACAGAATTCGAGATTCCAATAGGCTAGCTTTCCTCTAAATATGTTTTTACGCTCGCAAGTGTGAAGGATCACAGCGAACTAAGCGCGAATCGGAATTTCGTCGTGGAACTTGAACATTTCGAAGTAAAACGACGCAAGAATTACAGAATTCGAGGTTCTAAAACGCTAACTTTCCTCTAAACAAGTTTTTTACGCACGCAAGTGTGAAGGATCACAGCGAACTAACGCCGAATCGGAATTTCGTCGTGGAACTTGAACAATTCGAGGTAAAACGACGCAAGAATTACAGAATTCGAGGTTCCAAGACGCTAGCTTTCCTCTAAATACGTTTTTACGCTCGCAAGTGTGAAGGATCACAGCAAACTAACGCCGAATCGGAATTTCGTC
Source organism: Tenebrio molitor (assembly GCF_963966145.1). NCBI lineage: Eukaryota > Metazoa > Arthropoda > Insecta > Coleoptera > Tenebrionidae > Tenebrio > Tenebrio molitor. Next base: position 13,437,637 of record NC_091048.1, on the reverse strand, counting down.
GTGGAACTTGAACATTTCGAAGTAAAACGACGCAAGAATTACAGAATTCGGGGTTCCAAGACGCTAACTTTCCTCTAAATAAGTTTTTACGCTCGTAAGTGTGAAGGATCACAGCAAACTAAGTGCGAATCAGAATTTCGTCGTGAAACTTGAACATTTCGGAGAAAAACGACGCTAGAATTACAGAATTCGAGGTTCCAAGACGCTAGCTTTCCTCTAAATACGTTTTTACGCTCGCAAGTGTGAAGGATCACTGCAAACTAACGCCGAATCGGAATTTCGTCGTGGAACTTAAACATTTCGAAGTAAAACGACGCAACAATTACAGAATTCGGGGTTCCAAGACGCTAACTTTCATCTAAATTCGTCTTTACGCTCGCAAGTGTGAAGGATCACAGCAAACTAACGCCGAATCGGAATTTCGTCGTGGAACTTGAACATTTCGAGGTAAAACGACGCAAGAATTACAGAATTCGCGGTTCCAAGACGCTAACTTTCCTCTAAAAACGTTTTTACGCTCGTAAGTGTGAAGGATCACAGCAAACTAAGTGCGAATCGGAATTTCGTCGTGAAACTTGAACATTTCGGAGTAAAACGACGCAAGAATTACAGGATTTGAGATTCTAAGGCGCCAACTTTCCTCTCAATACGTTTTTACGCACGCAAGTGTGAAGGATCACAGCAAACGAACGCCGAATCGGAATTTCGTCCTGGAACTTGAACATTTCGACGTAAAACGACGCAAGAATGACAGAATTCGAGGTTCCAATAGGCTAGCTTTCCTCTAAATGCGTTTTTACGCTCGCAAGTGTGAAGGATCACAGCGAACTAACGCCGAATCGGAATTTCGTTGTGAAACTTGAACAATTCGATGTAAAACGACGCAAGAATTACAGAATTCGAGGTTCCAGGACGCTAACTTTCCTCTAAATACGTTTTTACGCTCGTAAGCGTGAAGGATCACAGCAAACTAAGTGCGAATCGGAATTTCGTCGTGAAACTTGAACATTTCGGAGTAAAACGACGCAAGAATTACAGGATTCGAGATTCTAAGGCGCCAACTTTCCCCTCAATACGTTTTTACGAACGCAAGTGTGAAGGATCACAGCAAACTAACGCCGAATCGGAATTTCATCCTGGAACTTGAACATTTCGAGGTAAAACGACGCAAGAATTACAGAATTCGAGGTTCTAGAACGCTAACTTTCCTCTAAATACGTTTTTACGCTCGTAAGTGTGAAGGATCACAGCAAACTAAGTGCGAATCGGAATTTCGTCGTGAAACTTGAACATTTCGGTGTAAAACGACGCAGGAATTACAGAATTCGAGGTTCTAAGACGCTAACTTTCCTCTAAATAAGTTTTTATACACGCAAGTGTGAAGGATCACAGCAAACTAACGCCGAATCGGAATCTCGAGTGGAACTTGAACATTTCGAAGTAAAACGACGCAAGAATTACAGAATTCGAGGTTCCAAGACGCTAACTTTCCTCTAAATTCGCTTTTACGCTCGCAAGTGTGAAGGATCACAGCAAACTAACGCCGAATCGGAATTTCGTCCTGGAACTTGAACATTTCAAGGTAAAACGACGCAAGAATGACAGAATTCGAGGTTCCAAGACGCCCACTTTCCTCTAAATTCGTGTTTACGCTCGCAAGTGTGAAGGATCACAGCAAACTAAGCGCGAATCGGAATTTCGTCGTGAAACTTGAACATTTCGGAGTAAAACGACGCAAGAATTACAGAATTCGAGGTTCTAAGACGCTAACTTTCCTCTAAATACGTTTTTACACACGCAAGGGTGAATGATCACAGCAAACTAACGCCGAATCGGAATTTCGTCGTGGAACTTGAACATTTCGAAGTAAAGCGACGCAAGAATTACAGAATTCGAGGGTCCAAGACGCTAGCTTTCCTCTAAATACGTTTTTACGCTCGCAAGTGTGAAGGATCACAGCAAACTAACGCCGAATCGGAATTTCGTCGTGGAACTTGAACATTTCGAAGTAAAACGACGCAAGAATTACAGAATTCGGGGTTCCAAGACGCTAACTTTCATCTAAATTCGTCTTTACGCTCGCAAGTGTGAAGGATCACAGCAAACTAAGTGCGAATCGGAATATCGTCGTGAAACTTGAACATTTCGAAGTAAAACGACGCAAGAATTACAGAATTCGAGGTTCCAAGACGCTAACTTTCCTCTAAATAAGTTTTTACGCTCGTAAGTGTGAAGGATCACAGCAAACTAAGTGCGAATCAGAATTTCGTCGTGAAACTTGAACATTTCGGAGAAAAACGACGCTAGAATTACAGAATTCGAGGTTCCAAGACGCTAGCTTTCCTCTAAATACGTTTTTACGCTCGCAAGTGTGAAGGATCACTGCAAACTAACGCCGAATCGGAATTTCGTCGTGGAACTTAAACATTTCGAAGTAAAACGACGCAACAATTACAGAATTCGGGGTTCCAAGACGCTAACTTTCATCTAAATTCGTCTTTACGCTCGCAAGTGTGAAGGATCACAGCAAACTAACGCCGAATCGGAATTTCGTCGTGGAACTTGAACATTTCGAGGTAAAACGACGCAAGAATTACAGAATTCGCGGTTCCAAGACGCTAACTTTCCTCTAAAAATGTTTTTACGCTCGTAAGTGTGAAGGATCACAGCAAACTAAGTGCGAATCGGAATTTCGTCGTGAAACTTGAACATTTCGGAGTAAAACGACGCAAGAATTACAGGATTTGAGATTCTAAGGCGCCAACTTTCCTCTCAATACGTTTTTACGCACGCAAGTGTGAAGGATCACAGCAAACGAACGCCGAATCGGAATTTCGTCCTGGAACTTGAACTTTTCGAGGTAAAACGACGCAAGAATGACAGAATTCGAGGTTCCAATAGGCTAGCTTTCCTCTAAATGCGTTTTTACGCTCGCAAGTGTGAAGGATCACAGCGAACTTACGCCGAATCGGAATTTCGTTGTGAAACTTGAACAATTCGATGTAAAACGACGCAAGAATTACAGAATTCGAGGTTCCAGGACGCTAACTTTCCTCTAAATACGTTTTTACGCTCGTAAGTGTGAAGGATCACAGCAAACTAAGTGCGAATCGGAATTTCGTCGTGAAACTTGAACATTTCGGAGTAAAACGACGCAAGAATTACAGGATTCGAGATTCTAAGGCGCCAACTTTCCCCTCAATAGGTTTTTACGCACGCAAGTGTGAAGGATCACAGCAAACTAACGCCGAATCGGAATTTCGTCCTGGAACTTGAACCTTTCGAGGTAAAACGACGCAAGAATTACAGAATTCGAGGTTCTAGAACGCTAACTTTCCTCTAAATACGTTTTTACGCTCGTAAGTGTGAAGGATCACAGCAAACTAAGTGCGAATCGGACTTTCGTCGTGAAACTTGAACATTTCGGTGTAAAACGACGCAGGAATTACAGAATTCGAGGTTCTAAGACGCTAACTTTCCTCTAAATAAGTTTTTATACACGCAAGTGTGAAGGATCACAGCAAACTAACGCCGAATCGGAATCTCGAGTGGAACTTGAACATTTCGAAGTAAAACGACGCATGAATTACAGAATTCGAGGTTCCAAGACGCTAACTTTCCTCTAAATTCGCTTTTACGCTCGCAAGTGTGAAGGATCACAGCAAACTATCGCCGAATCGGAATTTCGTCCTGGAACTTGAACATTTCAAGGTAAAACGACGCAAGAATGACAGAATTCGAGGTTCCAAGACGCCCACTTTCCTCTAAATTCGTGTTTACGCTCGCAAGTGTGAAGGATCACAGCAAACTAAGCGCGAATCGGAATTTCGTCGTGAAACTTGAACATTTCGGAGTAAAACGACGCAAGAATTACAGAATTCGAGGTTCTAAGACGCTAACTTTCCTCTAAATACGTTTTTACACACGCAAGGGTGAATGATCACAGCAAACTAACGCCGAATCGGAATTTCGTCGTGGAACTTGAACATTTCGAAGTAAAGCGACGCAAGAATTACAGAATTCGAGGGTCCAAGACGCTAGCTTTCCTCTAAATACGTTTTTACGCTCGCAAGTGTGAAGGATCACAGCAAACTAACGCCGAATCGGAATTTCGTCGTGGAACTTGAACATTTCGAAGTAAAACGACGCAAGAATTACAGAATTCGGGGTTCCAAGACGCTAACTTTCATCTAAATTCGTCTTTACGCTCGCAAGTGTGAAGGATCACAGCAAACTAAGTGCGAATCGGAATATCGTCGTGAAACTTGAACATTTCGAAGTAAAACGACGCAAGAATTACAGAATTCGAGGTTCCAAGACGCTAACTTTCCTCTAAATAAGTTTTTACGCTCGTAAGTGTGAAGGATCACAGCAAACTAAGTGCGAATCAGAATTTCGTCGTGAAACTTTAACATTTCGGAGAAAAACGACGCAAGAATTACAGCATTCGAGATTCTAAGGCGCCAACTTTCCTCTCAATACGTTTTTACGCATGCAAGTGTGAAGGATCACAACAAACTAAAGCCGAATCGGAATTTCGCCCTGGAACTTGAACATTTCGAGGTAAAACGACGCAAGAATGCCAAAATTCGAGGTTCCAAGACGACAACTTTCCTCTAAATTCCCTTTTACGCTCGCAAGTGTGAAGGATCACAGCAAACTAGGCGCGAATCGGAATTTCGTCGTGAAACTTGAACATTCCGGAGTAAAACGACGCAGAATTACAGAATTCGAGGTTCTAAGACGCTAACTTTCCTCTAAATACGATTTTACACACGCAAGTGTGAATGATCACAGCATACTAACGCCGAATCGGAATTTCGTCGTGGAACTTGAACATTTCGAAGTAAAACGACGCAAGAATTACAGAAATCGAGGTTCCAAGACGCTAGCTTTCGTCTAAATATGTTTTTACGCTCGCAAGTATGAAGGATCACAGCGAACTAACGCCGAATCGGAATTTCGTCGTGAAACTTGAACAGTTCGATGTAAAACGACGCAAGAATTACAGAATTCGAGGTTCCAAATAGCTAACTTTCCTCTAAATAAGTTTTTACGCTCGTAAGTGTGAAGGATCACAGCAAACTAAGTGCGAATCGGAATTTCGTCGTGAAACTTGAACATTTCGGTGTAAAACGACGCAAGAATTACAGTATTCGAAATTCTAAGGCGCCAACTTTCCTCTCAATACGTTTTTACGCACGCAAGTGTGAAGGATCACAGCAAACTAACGCCGAATCGAAATTTCGTCCTGGAACTTGAACATTTCGAGGTAAAACGACGCAAGAATGACAGAATTCGAGGTTCCAAGACGCCAACTTTCATCTAAATTCGTTTTTACGCTCGCAAGTGTGAAGGATCACAGCAAGCTAAGAGCGAATCGGAATTTCGTCGTGAAACTTGAACATTTCGGAGTAAACGACGCAAGAATTACAGAATTCGAGGTTCTAAAACGCTAACTTTCCTCTAAACAAGTTTTTACGCACTCAAGTATGAAGGATCACAGCGAACTAACGCCGAATCGGAATTTCGTCGAGAAACTTGAACAGTTCGAGGTAAAACGACGCAAGAATTACAGAATTCGAGGTTCCAAGACGCTAACTTTCCTCTAAATAGGTTTTTACGCTCGTAAGTGTGAAGGATCACAGCAAACTAAGTGCGAATTGGAATTTCGTCGTGAAACTTGAACATTTCGGAGAAAAACGACGCAAGAATTACAGTATTCGAGATTCTAAGGCGCCAACTTTCCTCTCAATACGTTTTTACGCACGCAAGTGTGAAGGATCACAGCAAACTAACGCCGAATCGGAATTTCGTCCTGGAACTTGAACATTTCGAGGTAAAACGACGCAAGAATGACAGAGTTCGAGGTTCCAAAACGCTAGCTTTCCTCTAAATACGTTTTTACGCTCGCAAGTGTGAAGGATCACAGCAAACTAAGTGCGAATCGGAATTTCGTTGTGAAACTTGAACATTTCGGTGTAAAACGACGCAAGAATTACAGTATTCGAAATTCTAAGGCGCCAACTTTCCTCTCAATTCGTTTTTACGCACGCAAGTGTGAAGGATCACAGCAAACTAACGCCGAATCGAAATTTCGTCCTGGAACTTGAACATTTCGAGGTAAAACGACGCAAGAATGACAGAATTCGAGGTTCCAAGACGCCAACTTTCATCTAAATTCCTTTTTACGCTCGCAAGAGTGAAGGATCACAGCAAACAAAGCGCGAATCGGAATTTCGTCGTGAAACTTGAACATTTCGGAGTAAAACGACGCAAGAACTACAGAATTCGAGGTTCTAAGACGGTAACTTTCCTTTAAATACGTTTTACACACGCAAGTGTGAATGATCTCAGCAAACTAACGCCGAATCGGAATTTCGTCGTGGAACTTGAACATTTCGAAGTAAAACGACGCAAGAATTACAGAATTCGAGGTTCCAAGACGCTAGCTTTCCTCTAAATACGTTTTTACGCTCGCAAGTGTGAAGGATCACAGCAAACTAAGTGCGAATCGGAATATCGTCGTGAAACTTGAACATTTCGAAGTAAAACGACGCAAGAATTACAGAATTCGAGGTTCCAAAACGCTAGCTTTCCTCTAAATACGTTTTTACGCTCGCAAGTGTGAAGGATCACAGCAAACTAAGGGCGAATCGGAATATCGTCGTGAAACTTGAACATTTCGAAGTAAAACGACGCAAGAATTACAGAATTCGAGGTTCCAAAACGCTAGCTTTCCTCTAAATACGTTTTTACGCTCGCAAGTGTGAAGGATCACAGCGAACTAAGTGCGAATCGGAATATCGTCGTTAAACTTGGACATTTAGAAGTAAAACAACGCAACAATTACAGAATTCGAGGTTCCAAGACGCTAGCTTTCCTCTAAACACGTTTTTACGCTCGCAAGTGTGAAGGATCACAGCAAACTAACGCCGAATCGGAATTTCGTCGTGGAACTTGAACATTTTGAAGTAAAACGACGCAAGAATTACAGAATTCGGGGTTCCAAGACGCTGACTTTCATCTAAGTTCGTCTTTACGCTCGCAAGTGTGAAGGATCAGAGCAAACTAAGTGCGAATCGGAATTTCGTCGTGAAACTTGAACATTTCGGAGTAAAACGACGCAAGAATTGCAGGATTCGAGATTCTAAGGCGCCAACTTTCCTCTCAATACGTTTTTACGCACGCAAGTGTGAAGGATCACAGCAAACTAACGCCGAATCGGAATTTCGTCGTGGAACTTGAACATTTCGAGGTAAAACGACGCAAGAATTACAGAATTCGAGGTTCCAAGACGCTAGCTTTCCTTTAAACACGTTTTTACGCTCGCAAATGTGAAGGATCACAGCGAACTAACGCCGAATCGGAATTTCGTCGTGAAACTTGAACATTTCGGAGTAAAACGACGCAAGAATTGCAGGATTCGAGGTTCTAAGACGCTAACTTTCCTCTAAATACGTTTTTACACACGCAAGTGTGAATGATCTCAGCAAACTAACGCCGAATCCGAATTTCGTCTTGGAATTTGAACATTTCGAAGTAAAAGGAAGCAAGAATTACCGAATTCGAGGTTCCAAGACGCTAGCTTTCCTCTAAATACGTTTTTACGCTCGTTAGTGTGAAGGATCACAGCAAACTAAGTGCGAATCGGAATATCGTCGTGAAACTTGAACATTTCGAAGTAAAACAACGCAAGAATTACAGAATTCGAGGTTCCAAGACGCTAGCTTTCCTCTAAATACGCTTTTACGCACGCAAGTGTGAAGGATCACTGCAAACTAACGCCGAATCGGAATTTCGTCGTGGAACTTAAACATTTCGAAGTAAAACGACGCAAGAATTACAGAATTCGGGGTTCCAAGACGCTAACTTTCATCTAAATTCGTCTTTACGCTCGCAAGTGTAAAGGATCACAGCAAACTAACGCCGAATCGGAATTTCGTCGTGGAACTTGAACATTTCGAGGTAAAACGACGCAAGAATTACAGAATTCGCGGTTCCAAGACGCTAACCTTCCTCTAAAAACGTTTTTACGCTCGTAAGTGTGAAGGATCACAGCAAACTAAGTGCGAATCTGAATTTCGTCGTGAAACTTGAACATTTCGGAGTAAAACGACGCAAGAATTACAGGATTCGAGATTCTAAGGCGCCAACTTTCCTCTCAATACGTTTTTACGCACGCAAGTGTGAAGGATCACAGCAAACTTACGCCGAATCGGAATTTCGTCGAGGAACTTGAACAATTCGAGATAAAACGACGCAAGAATTACAGAATTCGAGGTTCCAAGACGCTAACTTTCCTCTAAATACGTTTTTACGCTCGTAAGTGTGAAGGATCACAGCAAACTAAGTGCGAATCTGAATTTCGTCGTGAAACTTGAACATTTCGGAGTAAAACGACGCAAGAATTACAGGATTCGAGATTCTAAGGCGCCAACTTTCCTCTCAATACGTTTTTACGCACGCAAGTGTGAAGGATCACAGCAAACTTACGCCGAATCGGAATTTCGTCCTGGAACTTGAACATTTCGAGGTAAAACGACGCAAGAATGACAGAATTCGAGGTTCCAGGACGCTAACTTTCCTCTAAATACGTTTTTACGCTCGTAAGTGTGAAGGATCACAGCAAAACTAAGTGCGAATCGGAATTTCGTAGTGAAACTTGAACATTTCGGAGTAAAACGACGCAAGAATTACAGGATTCGAGATTCTAAGGCGCCAACTTTCCCCTCAATACGTTTTTACGCACGCAAGTGTGAAGGATCACAGCAAACTAACGCCGAATCGGAATTTCGTCCTGGAACTTGAACATTTCGAGGTAAAACGACGCAAAAATTACAGAATTCGAGGTTCTAGAACGCTAACTTTCCTCTAAACAAGTTTTTACGCACGCAAGTGTGAAGGATCACAGCGAACTAACGCCGAATCGGAATTTCGTCGAGGAACTTGAACAATTCGAGATAAAACGACGCAAGAATTACAGAATTCGAGGTTCCAAGACGCTAACTTTCCTCTAAATACGTTTTTACGCTCGTAAGTGTGAAGGATCACAGCAAACTAAGTGCGAATCGGAATTTCGTCGTGAAACTTGAACATTTCGGTGTAAAACGACGCAGGAATTACAGAATTCGAGGTTCTAAGACGCTAACTTTCCTCTAAATAACAAAAATAAGTTTTTATACACGCAAGTGTGAAGGATCACAGCAAACTAACGCCGAATCGGAATCTCGAGTGGAACTTGAACATTTCGAAGTAAAACGACGCAAGAATTACAGAATTCAAGGTTCCAAGACGCTAACTTTCCTTTAAATACGTTTTTACGCTCGCAAGTGTGAAGGATCACAGCAAACTAAGTGCGAATCGGAATTTCGTTGTGGAACTTGAACAATTCGATGTAAAACGACGCAAGAATTACAGAATTCGAGGTTCCAAGACGCTAACTTTCCTCTAAATACGTTTTTACGCTCGCAAGTGTGAAGGATCACAGCAAACTATGTGCGAATCGGAATTTGGTCGTGAAATTTGAACATTTCGGTGTATAACGACGCAAGAATTACAGAATTCGAAGTTCTAAGACGCTAACTTTCTTCTTAATACGTTTTTACGCACGCAGGTGTGAAGGATCACAGCAAACTAACGCCGAATCGGAATTTCGTCGTGTAACTTGAACATTTCGACGTAAAACGACGCAAGAATTACAGAATTCCAGGTTCCAAGACGCTAACTTTCCTCTAAATAGGTTTTTACGCTCGCAAGTGTGAAGGATCACAGCAAACTAAGTGCGAATCGGAATTTCGTCGTGAAACTTGAACATTTCGGTGTATAACGACGCAAGAATTACAGAATTCGAAGTTCTAAGACGCTAACTTTCCTCTAAATACGTTTTTACGCACGCAAGTGTGAAGGTTCACAGCAAACTAACGCCGAATCGGAATTTCGTCGTAAAACTTGAACAATTCAAGGTAAAACGACGCAAGAATTACAGAATTCGAGGTTCCAAGACGCTAACTTTCCTTTAAATACGTTTTTACGCTCGCAAGTGTGAAGGATCACAGCAAACTAAGTGCGAATCGGAATTTCGTCGTGAAACTTGAACATTTCGGAGTAAAACGACGCAAGAATTACAGAATTCGAGGTTCTAAGACGCTAACTTTCCTCTAAATACGTTTTTACGCACGCAAGTGTGAAGGATCACAGCATACTAACGCCGAATCGGAATTTCGTCGTGGAGCTTGAACCTTTCGAAGTAAAACGACGCAAGAATTACAGAATTCGAGGTTCCAAGACGCTAACTTTCCTCTAAATTCCTTTTTACGCTCGCCACTGTGAAGGATCACAGCAAACTAAGTGCGAATCGGAATTTCGTCGTGAAACTTGAACATTTCGGAGTAAAACGACGCAAGAATTACGGAAGTAGAGGTTCTAAGACGCTAACTTTCCTCTAAATACGTTTTTATGCACGCAAGTGTGAAGGATCACAGAAAACTAACGCCGAATCGGGATTTCGTCGTGAAACTTGAACAATTCGATGTAAAACGACGCAAGAATTACAGAATTCGAGGTTCCAAGACGCTAACTTTCCTCTAAATTCGTTTTTACGCTCGCAAGTGCGAAGGATCAAAGCAAACTAAGTGCGAATCGGAATTTCGTCGTGAAACTTGAACATTCCGGTGTAAAACAACGCAAGAATTGCAGAATTCGAGGTTCTAAGACGCCAGCTTTCCTCTAAATACGTTTTTACGCGCGCAAGTGTAGGATCACAGCAAACTTACGCCGAATCGGGATTTCGTCGTGGAACTTGAACAATTCGAGGTAAAACGACGCAAGAATTACAGAATTCCAGGTTCCAAGACTCTAACTTTCCTCTAAATACGTTTTTACGCACGCAAGTGAGAAGGATCACAGCAAACTAACGCCGAATCGGAATTTCGTCGTGGAACTTGAACAATTCGAGGTAGAACGACGCAAGAATTACAGAGTTCGAGGTTCCAAGACGCTCACTTTCCTCTAAATACGTTTTTACGCTCGCAAGTGTGAAGGATCACAGCAAACTAAGTGCGAATCGGAATTTCGTCGTGAAACTTGAACATTTCGGTGTAAAACGACGCAAGAATTACAGAATTCGAGGTTCTAAGACGCTAACTTTCCTCTAAATACGTTTTTATGGCCGCAAGTGTGAAGGATCACAACAAACTAACGCCGAATCGGAATTTCGTCGTGGAACTTGAACATTTCGATGTAAAACGACACAAGAATTACAGAATTCGAGGTTCTAAGACGCTAACTTTCCTCTAAATTGGTTTTTACGCTCGCAAGTTTGAAGGATCACAGCAAACTAAGTGCGAATCGGAATTTCGTCGTGGAACTTGAACATTTCGATGTAAAACGACACAAGAATTACAGAATTCGAGGTTCTAAGACGCTAACTTGCCTCTAAATACGTTTTTTACGCACGCAAGTGTGAAGGATCACAGCAAACTAACGCCGAATCGGAATTTCGTCGTGAAATTTGAACGTTTAGGAGTAAAACGACGCAAGAATTACAGAATTCGAGGTTCTAAGACGCTTACTTTCCTCTAAATACGTTTTTACGAAGGCAAGTGAGAAGGATCACAGCAAACTAAGTGCGAATCGGAATTTCGTCGTGGAACTTGAACATTTCGAAGTGAAACGTCGCAAGAATTACAGAATTCGAGGTTCCAAGACACTAACTTTCCTCTAAATACGTTTTTTCGCACGCAAGTATGAAGGATCACAGCAAACTAACGCCGAATCGGAATTTCGTGGTGGAACTTGAACATTTCGAGGTTAAACGACGCAAGAATTACATCATCATCATCCTCACCACTCATTTGCGAGGGTTCCTCTAAGTAAAGTTTTTTCGTGGTGGTTTGGAGACGATGCATTTCTTCAAGTTCCTCATCCACTAAATTGAACTTATATCGTTTCACCACTTTTTCCAGCATCTTAAATTCCTCCTCATTATCAAGTTTCGTTCGCATATAGCGAACGGGTAAAATTCCAAAAAATGTTTAAGCGTTAATCCCCTAGTGGATATTGGTTATATTTCGAGGACAGTCCTCAAAGTCACTGGCTACGGGAACATTAGGAACTAATTTATACCAAAGTTTACATTTAGCAAAGTTACGAATCAAATGCAAACGGTGTAATTTTGGCTGGATAATTTAGCTGATGACATTATTTAACCATCTGAGTCTAAGATGGTCAATGTTAAACAAACTTTGTAAACATTGGATGTTCACCTGTCTTTTTTTGAGGTTTTCTTTAATTCCTGACCAGAATTACCTCAAATATTTCTACGAAATGACTGCACTTCTGAACGCATGTCGAATCATTGGCACTGACGCCGTGTCGTGCATCATAGAAGGAACTGCCCCAAAACGACGCTAATTATTCACATTTCCTCGTGTTTATTTTATTGAGGTTAGAATCCAATCTACAGTTTGGGGACATGATCGATGACTTCGGGGAGATCAATATTAAAATTGATAATACTTAATTCGTGATTAAAGTAAGTATAAAACGATAGGTATATAAATTTATGCAATTATAACCAGGTAAACAGAGATGAATTCGTCATCATGGTAATTAAAGTCCTGATTAAATTAAATAAGTGTATCGTAATACGGAATCATTTAAGTGCGAAAAAGTCGTCAATTCGGACTTCGATTTCTCAACTTTTGGCCGGCGCCGGCTTTTCGGCGATTTTTCCCACTGTGCGAAGGTGCGAAACATACTCGTACCTTGGACCTGGGCGGGAATACAGTAAACAGGTTCTGCGATCTGCAGAGGAGAGTCGCGAAGATTAATTATTGCATAGTGTCATAGTAAGTGAGATAGTGAATTTAATTGTTTATTATTCCGGTCGATCTTCTCAGGTAAGTAATTCTTTACAAACCATATACGTCCTCATAGATCAATAAATATAATTAATTAATTACTCTTTGTGCCTGTTACATCTTTTGCATATTAGGTTAACTTGCCCCAGCTACAAAGTCATAAATTTACATTGTACATTGAGGGTTCGAATGACCTCTCAAATAGAGACCCCTCAATTGATAGTTAGACTAATTTAATATTTGCCTATTTTATTTAGTAATTTCATTGTGTAGCATAAATCACGGAGGTAGTATCAAAGCGCCCCGTACTACCCCTTTCGAAGCGCTACCGTCGCCAGCGAGGATCAAATCGCTGGGCCCCTACCATCATTACCAGCTGCGCGCCGTCGGAGCGTGCCGGACGATCCCCAGTCAGGCTATAAAAGGGATGCGCGCATGGATTATATTCATTATATTCATTGTTATTAACTTAATCATCCGAGCTCCCTCAAGAGTCTCACGCTCTACCTTGTTAACTTTGTTTACCTTAATGTAAATAAACTATTTACAACAACCAAACACTGTTAAAAGTAACTCCACAACCTGGGGCCCGATGTTAAAAGTGGCGCTACAACATGGGGTCCGATGTTAAAATTGAAATTTTTCTAAAAAAAAACAAAACATGAATTGGGGTTATGTTAACATCCAGTTGTGTTTATGCTCTAAGATCCATGTGGTTAATTTTCCTTAAACAGATGGGGTAACGAGATTCTTTGGAGCAAATTCTTATCAAATACATATGAATTAAACAGCATTCTTCCGAAGTTTCGTCAATTCTATTGCAAGAGAAAACCTAAATCACAGGGCTACGAAGGATCTTCTGTGTAAACATGTAACGTAATTTGAATACAGAAGAACCTGTCACGTGATATGCGTAAGAGACGAAATTTGGTCAGACTTGGGCGGACCAGTCCATTTCTTTCTGCAGTGGGAGGTGGCGAGCCAGGTGCGCATTTGCGCAGGTGTAGCGTCATTTAATTTCAACTAGCAGGTTGTGAAATAGATATTGTTATGTCTAATAATGTCTGTTAAAATGACGCATGCAAACTATTAAAATGTATTCAACAGTTTTTAGTATCAATAAATAAACTAGGCAAAAATGAATAGGGAATTTTTCCTTTTTTGAATTTTTTAAAAATACCGTCTAAAATTTGTAATGAAATGTGTTACAAATATATTAATCTACACATTAAATGTAATGTTTCAAGTACTTGTAACATTTTAAATTTATTTTGTGTTTAAGAATACGTGGGAGGATTGGGGCAATTATTTTGCTTTCCAAGAAAAATTGTGGAATTCCCTATTCATTTTTGCCTAGTTTATTATCATATATAATATACCAAGGGACAGATATCTTGCCGGAAATTTTTTCGAGCAGTCCTCATACACGAGTGTTTGTAGCAAGAAAATTACACGAGGGCGCCAGCCCGAGGGTAATTTTGAGCGACAAACACGAGTGTTGGACTGCAAGAAAAAATTTCTGGCGATATATATCTGTCCCGAGGTATATTCGGAAGAGAATCGCCCGAAAAATTTTTTCCCTAGGTCAATTATATCGGAAATTTTCCCTAGGGAAAATTTCCGCTTAATAAAATCGTGATTGGTTGCTATTCAAACAATTCAGAGTTGTGATTTGTCAATATAAATCATGTGACATTTGAGGGCGATTCTCACATAAATCAATCTACAGTGAGCGGTAAAAGTTTGGAATAAATTCCTTAAAAATTAAACAAAATCTTTTTCAAAAAAATCTTTGCACAGGTCAATTTTAATTCATAAAAATACATGTTTTACTACCAAAGAAAATTCCAACCAGTCATTTGTTTCGAGTTATGACGTCATCGATAGTTTTTTTAAATCGAAACCCCCTATTTTTTTTATTATGATAACCCTTTTAATTGTCTAAATGACAATATAAAATTTTTGTTATCTTACATAACGAAATTTTTGAGAAAAAAAAAATAAAGTTGGAAAAATTAAATTTTATAACGAAAAAAACAAGTCAAAAAATCAATTACGTAAATCAAACATTCAAATGTTACTGTCAATTTCATTCGTATGTGTTATTTGTTTTACAAAACGTTTTCGAAAATGCCTCATTTAACAGAAACACAACGTATAGAAATTTTTATTTTGATTGTGTGCGGGAATAAAACTAGATAAAACTAAAGCAGGAGGAATTTCTCCATAAACTTGCTTATTGTCAACAAGCTGAGGGATGGCAATTCGAACATTTAATTCCCTAATTTTAAGTACTTACTAACACAGTTTTTGACTTGTTTTTGTTCGTTATAAAATTTATTTTTTCCAAGTGTATTTTTTTTTCTCAAAAATTTCCTTATGTAAGGTAACAAAATGTTTATACTGGCGTTTAGACAATTAAAATTGCCGTGAGAATAAAAAAAAATAGGGGGTTTCCATTTAAAAAAAACTATCGATGACGTCATAACTCGAAAACAAATGACTGTTTGGAATTTTGTATTAAAATATGTATTTTTATAAACTAAAATTGACCTGTCCAAAGATTTTTTTGAAAAAAAATTTGTTTAATTTTTACTGAATTTATTCCATACTTTTGCCGCTCAGTGTATATCGCCAAACAGCTGGGAAAAAACAGTTTGCTACGGTATTGCACTCGGTGCCCCTTCCACTTCAACGCGCAGCAATGGTCACGTGACAGGTTCTTCTTTATTCACATTACCTTTTTACACGAAGCCCTAATTTCCTAATTGAAAATTTAAACGCCGACTACACCTGACCTGACCTGACTTGAAAAATGATGTGACAGCGTCCTTATATCGAAAATAACTATTATTTTGCACGTTTGAACCCGATATCTGGGGCCGCCGCAATACCTGATCACAAAACCCGACCTGACACGTGACGATAAGTGGGGGGTGCCGAGTCGGGAAATTAGGGCTCCGTCCTTTTTACTACTAAGTATTATTTTATCAGTTACGGTTAAGTTCGGGACAGATGAACATTTTTATTTACACTTTTGTGTCGCTTCTAGGCTCAGCCTAAGCGACCAAATTAACTTATAATAATGATAATAAAAATTAATTAAATTGGTAACTTTTAATAATATTTTGGGATTTAAGACACGTTTACATTTTTTTACATACAACATGACGAAAATATACCTACCGTTGAACAAAATCAACAATAAAAATATCGGTTGTCATTTATAAAAAATATAATAAAAATATATTTAATTACAAATGACATAACAACATGAAAATGGTTGTAAAATATGTTCTCTAATAATTAAAATCGCTATACCTTTCGAGATTTATTAAAATTAATACTTTACGAAGTTAATGAATTTATCATGCTGTTGAGTCTGTTGACGAGCCAACCTTATTGTCAAAATTTGTTCTGACAAATAAAAATTGACTTGTTCAGACTTTGGATTCTTTTATCTAATTTTAACAAATGTTTACATTTTGTCTCTCACTGCATATTTTACATGTGTAAATTTTCAGAACGTCCAGAATGTTTGTATTAATTAAGTTGCCAGACGGGTACGATGTGTTTCAAAGGCAATATCTACAGTTAGACGAGACAAGATATTATTTCAAGAGAAATGAAGGCAAAATCCATGTCAATATACTAGCTACTAATGGTATCTTGCTCGTACCTAGTGTTTGTGAAATATATAAATATACCTATTTTTTTAGATAATGAAAAAATTTTAGTAGACATAAAAGAAAAGAAAACCGTAATTTACCTTATGTGGGTTAGTATAGAGTGCGTTTTTTTAACTGTTGTCATAGCGATCCACTGCAGATTTGGTGATAATTTTTATTTTAGTAATAAATTATTAATAAGACATACTGTTTGAACAACGCAAAGCAGTTTTATTTGAGTAATTTTACATTTCAAAGTTGAAATTAATGAACTCAAATAATTTGACAAAAAACGTAGTAGGCGAAATGGGAAAAAAAATTAGATTTTATATTTTAATTCATTATTTATTTCCCTCTGTGTCAATGTTAAGGAATTTCCTCACGATATGACATGAGTATAATAGGGCGGCATCGAATTGCGGACTAGGAAGGTAATTTGTAAACCCACCGGCTCCAAGGAATTTTAATCCTACCACCAAATTACCGACCAAGCCATAAGTCAATTCCGGGAACGGTACAGGTAGGTTGACTGTAATTACCTCCCCTCACCCATCAACCCCCAGATAAATCTTAAGCATTATCAGGGTTCATTTTTCGTATTTATAGAGAAAACCCAGAAGGAAAATGGATGCGATATTTCTTTGGTTTACCTTTTTTGGATCCACAGGAAGTTGGAGAACACTTTTGCGTTTGACATATCCTCTGTCCAATCACATGGTCAAAAATTTGAAAAATTAGCTGACTACTTCAATGACAATTTTATTAGTGAAGACGCTAGATTCCCTCCAGTGATATAGGCTGAAGCAAGTGCATCTACTGAACTCACAACGAATGCTTGTGAAAGTTTTCACTCCCGTTTCAATTACCGATTTTTCAATATATTGAAATATTAAAAATAATGCAAACGGAATCTTATATTAAATTAAACAGTTTACATGAAGGGAAAAAATAAAAAATAAAGATGTCTGTCGTAGACATGATATTCTAAACAATAAAATTCAGGAATATAACAATAATGTAATTGGGCACTTTGAATTTTTAAAACGTTTTATTTAAATTGCACATAAGTACTACTAATAATTATGTTTATTGCTTTCAACTGTCATAAATTCTCATTTTTCTCCTTTGTAAACTGCCTCCTAACTGCTCTAAAGCAAAAAATAGCAGATAACCAACCGTTGCCCTAGACAACACATTCAAAGTGACATTTCTCGAAAAATTTGTCAAAACTGTCAAAAGCAAACGCAAAATTAAAATTAAATAGATTTGGAAGCTTTGGAGCGTCGTTTCAAACAATAAAAGTTTGTATGCAACTCGTTTCTGTGCAAATTGGGCTTTTCTAATCGCCCTCGAGGCCTTAAAATCCTCGCTGCGCTCGTATTTCAATCTGGCCTCTCGGGCAATTAGAAAAACCCAATTTACACAGAACCTCGTTGCATAAATAACTACATATTATTTGTCTCATGTACCGATTTTCTAATTCTGTTTGTAAATAAATAACAGTACAACTGTTCGCAAATAGCTTTTTTTGTTCGACAGTGTCAGAATTTGAGAATTTTCTCCTATGTGAACCGATTTTGATAAATGTCACCACTTGTCAAAACAAAACGTCAAGCTAATTTTAAAGATTTTAAGCGATTTGGAGCCTTTAAGGGGCTGGTCGAAAAAAAAACGTTGTATTCAACTCGTTCTCGTGTAAATTGGGCTTTTTTGGCACTCGTGGGCCTTTAAAACGCTCATTTCATTAACGTTTTAAACTGACCCACTCGTGCCAAAAACCCCAATTTACACAAGAACTCGTCAAATAAACTACTATTTACTTTACAGAGGAACTGTTGTTGTTCCTTGATAATCTAATAATATTCTCGACATCTTCTTATTACCAAATTTTACCTGCCCACGGCACCCGACCTCACTTACACCTGGAAAGCTTAATCCCTTGTGCGGTCCGCAATTTGGTTGTGGTATTAACTTTACCTGGAGATTTGGTCCGCAATTCGGATTTTGAATTTTGAATTTTGAATTTCAACTATAATTTTTTAATGCTGTATAAAAAGTCAGGCAGCCAAATATACACTTTCAATAGTTCACTAGATTCCTATTTCAATTTTGTAAATTACTTCAGTCCATGATGCCATATGCCACAATAAATGCATTAATCTCAATTCGTGTCACTGTCAATTAGGTATTAATTTAAAGGCTAGTTTGGTCAAGGGTTTTTATACTTGATTATCGATGGGCTGCACAGAACAAATTCTGTTCAACGAAAAAGTAAGTCTCCCTTATCCGTATTCGAAAAAACATGATTTTGAACATTTACAAACATGTCTATGATGACGATTCGGATTAACCGGAAGAATTCGAAGATGAGAGTTGATTTTTTAAATCCATAATATGTCTGAGTTATCGTTAATTTACCAACTTACTGCTTTTTTGTTCATGAATTCTATATTAACCACATTATTAAACACGTTTTCTCATTTCAATTAAATTTTTTTATTGAATGTCAAAACCTTGTCAGACTGACGGAGATTTTGACAAACATAATTTTTAGCGGCATCGTGGATCCATATGAATTATAAATGAATTTATGGTATCTAGGCAGCCTTGATGACTGTATATTGGGTTGTCTGACTTTTTCTACAGCATTAAAAAATAAACTATTCCAATGTGTTCCCTAAATCCAGAGTTTTTAAATTTTAAAAAAGAGATTGCGGTACTATTCCCGTTGCTGAAATTATAATTTACTTATTATTTATTTTAATCATAGCCTCAAGCAGATCTCGCTATTAATTTTTCAAATGAAAGTGACAAAAGTCTACTAATATTTCCGCCTGCTAAAAATGATAGTGGCAAGAAATAGCTATTTATCTACGATCGCGTAAAAAGTAGGCACTTTTTGCACTAAAAATCGTTGTCAAAGTTGACGTTTAGAGAAACTGACGGAATTTTTCGCTTTTATGGCACAGAACTGTCAGAATACAACAATACAATTTGTTGGAAACATTGTTTATAAGTATGTTGCTAAACGATGTGGTTCTCAAACGACTTTGGTTATTCATGAAATATTGAACCAATGATAATTATTTTATACAAATTTATGTTGAAACCGGTGTGATGATCTCACGATCGTAGATAAAATGTTGTAAGACATACGTGCAAAAAATTCCTTTGTTGCACTCACATCTTTTAAAATACTCCCTCGTACCTCGGTCGTATTTTAAACCCGTTCGTGCAATAAAGAATAACTTTTTACACTTATATCTTAAATAACTATTATGCGCCAAGGGCGTTACAACGATGATTACGTCCGGAGAACGATGAATCCAGCTCGAGGGCTTTAGCCCGAGAGATGGATATCGTTCGATGGGCGTAATCATTCGGTGACGCCCTGGTGCATACAAGATTTTATTTTTCACTATACGTGTTCTTTAAAAAAAAAATTGGCATCTTTGCAATTATGAATTGATGAGGGCGTTATGAATTCATTACGCCCGCTTATTCTTATTACGCCCTGTTATTATTCCCCGGTTGTTATGGACATGTTTACGTACTTCGTATCCTAGTTAGGAGTTATCATGCAATTATACTAAAGTGAAAAATAAACACTTTTACTAAAATATTTTTTTCACAACTTTTCTGACAGTTTAAGATATTGAATTGTAATCTATCCGGTAGTTTAAAAAATCTTCCAAATTTGTTCCAAAAATTGTTTGAATATTTTCATCAGAACAAAAGTTAACAGGGGGTATAAATTTTACCAAGCAATTCCCTAAGGCAATAGTTAAAGAAATGCACTACATAACATAAATTTTGAATTACATGTTTTCTTATGTAAATGCACTTCCAGCTTTAGATTATGTTACGGTGGGTAACCTTGAACTTACAGCTTCCGAGAATTTTACAGAGGGAAATCCTGAAGTTACAATTTTCCAGAATTGCACAGAGAGATCCTGAAGTTGCTGCTTCCAAGAATTTTAATGAGAGAAATCTTGAACTTACAGCTTCCGAGAATTGTACCGAGAGAAATCCTGAAGCTGCAGCTTTCGAGAATTTTAGTGAGAGAAATACTGAAGTTGCAGCTTTCGGGAATTTTACCAAGGGAAATCCTGAAGTTACAGCTTTTGAGAAATTTACCGTGGGAAATTCTGGAGTAAAAAGAACAGGTACTGTTACATTTAAAAAAAATGCAAGTTTTGTCAGTGTTTCGATCTCCGTGCGCACGACGTTTTCCGCCAAAAATAATAATAATCCGAATTGAGAGGGGCGAAACTATAAAAGACAGTGTGTGTCCTCGTCCGCCGTCCGATTTCCTTTTCTGTTTCGAAGTTTTTTTTTTTTGGGAAACGAGGTGAGGCCCGAGGGAACGCCCCCGACGATCGTGGGCGGCGTAGAAGACTAGCGTCGAGGACGATATCGGGCTTCACGTTCGGCTCTCCCCATTTTTTGTTATTTAGTTTTTGAAATCAATTTATTTTTCGAGAGTTTTTCCTTTTTTGTTTTTGTCGCGGCGAGGGCACAACCCTTCGTTTTTGTGCATAATTATTGAGTGTGAGAAACGTTTTTGTTGTCAAATAATCAGATTTGTACGTGTGCTGAACTGAGTGAAAATATATTCATTTCGTTTAAACCACTCGGAGTTTACTTTCTTCCGATTATCACCACCCACCCCCACATTTAGGTTGTACTCTCGAGCAGTCTCCAGTGCATCTCGACCAGAAGTCTGTTAAATCGTTATTTTGGGAAAATTTCCCCATCAGGGAAAATAAATAACGTAACATGGGGGCTCAACCGGGATTGTTTTGACTTCGGTTGTCGAGGGTCGCTGGTTCGAGAGCTACACCTTGAGACGGTGGGTGGTTCGCCCGGAGGGCAGGAGAAAGCAAGCTAGGCGCGTTCTTGTACTGTACTGTCTGATATCATCATATTTTATTAAGTTAGTGACGAAGGAGTTGCGAGGTGAGGCGTGCCAGTAGCGTTTGAGTTTTTTTCGAGGAGCTCGTGGAAGGACTAGGTGTTACGGAGGATTCCTGAAAGCGGAGCGAACTCCAGATCCGTCATCCCCTCATTACCATCGACACACTTGACGAGAGGTGGTGAGTCTCAAAGTTTCGCCAATTTCCTCGGTCGTTCGGATTTTTTTTTTTGGGTCGATTTAAAAATGGAAATCGAAATCACGCCCGAGTGTTTGTCGCGTGAGGGGCTCGTTCACGAGTTAACCGTACGAGGCACGGTGGTATCCGACGCGGATCCCGTCGAGAAGCTGGCCTTCAATCTAAAGGTTTTCCTATCGATGGAACGGGATGGTATCTTGTTCGATACGGGGGTGTAGGGTGTAGGGAAATTCTCGATGAGATCCGTACGCTATTCACCAGAGTACTAGACGAGACCATCCTACGAACCGCGGCTACGAAGTTGGCTCACTTGAAGGGACGCCTTGGCCGTCTTACGGTAGAGCCGGGGGCTCAGATGGAAGTCAAGGGGAGGCTCTGTGCCGACCTGGACAGGGTTATCGCCGGGTTCAAATCGCGAGCCAAATTTTTCAATGAAGCGGCGAATGTGTCCACGCGTTCGGAACCGTCGCTAATTCCGGCGATTGCTTCGACGCCGCTAGTCGAACCGATTTGCGGTCCCGGACCGAGCCGGAGCAATCACAACTGGACTCAAGTGATCGGGAACTGGGGCATCGCGTTCCAGGGAGACCGGAAGGATGAACTGTCTGTTTTCGATTTTCTAGTGGAGGTTAGCGAGAAGTGCGCTTCACACGATTTACCGCAAGACGACCTGTTGCGACACGCGAAGATGTTGTTCAGGGGTGAGGCTCTGGTTTGGTATCGGATAATCGAGAGCCGAGTATCGAGCTGGGCCGACCTTTGTGAATTTCTAAAAGAGGAATTCCTGCCCATAGGTTATTCAGAGACCGCGCGCGAAAATCTGCTGAAGTACCGGCAAACGGAGGGACAGTCCGTTGGGATGTTCTTGGCGCGTTTCAAAGAGCTGGAAGGTTACCTGCCGACACTGTTACCTTTCACGGAAAAAATGGCCGCGATCGGCTGTGGGAAAAGACGACAACCGCGTCGAAGGACACGACCCCCCCTTCTTCTAAGGACCCCTTTTGTCATCGTTGCAAACAGGCGGGACATGAGATCCGGGATTGCCCATCCAGACGGGACGTAAAATGTTGGGGTTGCTGCAAATCGGGTTACATGAAGCATAACTGCCCCGATTGCAAACAAGAAGCGGGAAACGGACGAGGAGGACATCACTAGCGCTGCTGGATTCGGGGGCCAGCCGGGTGTTCGTCGGACTGGCTGGGTGGCGCAAATTAAAGGCGTTAGGTTTTGAGATGCACCCTACAGAGGTAGAGTGCTGTACCCTCGCGGCCGCTTCGGAAACTGCCTGCATAGGTGCCGTGAACGTTCCGGTGACGTTAGAAGGTAGGGTGGGCGTTTTCGAGGTGTTGGTGGTGCCAGAGGTCCGGCACGAAATGATCTTGGGGATCGATTTCTGGACCGGGATGGGTATCGTACCGAATTTGCGACAACTAACTTGGGAATTCGCAGACCCCCCGATCGATGCTGGCAACCGGCCACAGGTCGGCAACATAATTACGAAGGACGATCTCTCCGCAGATCAGAGATCGAGATTAGAGAAATGCGTGGAGCGTTACTTTGACGGGACGAAGGACTCGCCACTGGGGTGTACCGATTTAGTTTCGCACAGGATCACGCTGTTAGAGGACGCGAAACAGTTACGGGCTCGAAACTACCGCGTCAGCCCTTTTATTCAGCGCCTCATCGACAAGGAGGTCGACGAAATGTTGAGGCAGGATGTCATCGAGAGGGCCGAGTCGGAGTGGAACTCGCCTTACCTCATGGTGCCGAAGAAGGACGGTTAGTACCGATTTGTTATCGACTTCCGCGGAGTGAACGCCCGGTCGAAGAAGGTGTGTTATCCTCTCCCCAACGTCTCCCATATACTTGAGAACTAGGGGAACGCAAAGTATTTGTCTAACTGGGACATTCGAAGCGCGTACTGGGAGATCCCCCTGGAGAAGGCCCTTGACGGCCTTTTCGATAGCAGGACGCGGATAGTTCCAGTTCAAGCGAATGCCGTTCGGAATGCATTCGGCCGCCGGTATCTTCCAGGCCCTAGTAGATAGGCTGTTCACCCCCGACCTCGAGCCCTACGTGTTCGCGTACCTTGACGACATAGTCATCAGTACCCCCGATTTCGAGTCACATTTACGCATCCTGGAGCAGGTCTTCGAAAGGTTGTCGAAGGCGGGTCTGACCTTGAGGGAATCCAAGTGCGAGTTCTGTCAGCCAGAGCTCCGCGACCTCGGTTATGTGGTGAACCGTCAAGGCCTCAACCACTCAGAGTTTACTTTCTTCCAATTATCCCCACCCATTTCCACATTTAGGTTGTACTCTCGAGCAGAGTCTCCAGTGCATCTCGACCCGAAGTCTGTTAAATCGTTATTTTGGGAAAATTTCCCCATCAGGAAAAATAAATAACGTAACAAATTTGTTTTATTATTTATGATGTGACTACTTACTTACTAATGGTGTAGCAGAATGTGAAAGGTATTTGAATGAAAGTTTATTTTGGACAAAAATCAGACCTACAGTTGGTATGCAAAAAAAAACGGGAATTGAAAATTTACCTAATGTAAATTTGCTTTTGTCGATTTGTCAATTAATTGTCTACTTGACAATACCTATCAAAATTTAAATATTTTTTATAAATGTTATTGAATTTTGACCATAATTCGCGTTAACATAGTTCCCGGTTTTTTTGCAACCAACAGTCCTTACTATGGCGGACAATAAATTCTGAACAACGTGTCATTCCCCTGACATCAGATCAACTATCCAAAATTTCTATTTTTGCTTTTTTCATTGAAATTTGCCCGAAAGACTCTCTGGGCGGATACTGCTAGTATTGAACCAGCAATTGACGCGTAAAAAATATAGGTAGGTATGTCAAATTGCAAACATTCAAATTCAGTTGACAAACGATATGACAATAAAGTGTCATTTATATTGATATTTTTTAAATGTCAGAAATTTGCTGTTCAGAAATTTTTGTCCTCCAATATAACAAGAACTAGAACTGCTTTATTGCTTTCAAAATTGGCATTTTATTTTGAAATATTTTTATTCATATTCATGTGTCCCAGAATAGTGTCTTTAAAGAGACACTATAGTAGATTTTTTTTTAATGGCTTTTCATTTGGAATTTCTAAGATAACTTACAGCGTCTGTTGGCAATGAAATATTTGAAAAGTACTGGTACCTTTGATTGTGATTTTCAAATTGGTCAAATTTTATTGTTACCAACAGACTCAGTCATTCTTGATCATACCGTATTATTAACTTCTTCCATTTGATTAGCAGTTCATTTTTTAAAAAGCTCCTATTTTTTTAAAATCAATACAGAATCTATGCTTATATCCATTAAAATCAAATTTAAAATCCGCAAACTGAATTGTCCAGGCTACCAATAGTACCTATACTATGTACCTATACTTCTGTTAAGTTCACAAATAAGAAGGCTATGGGCCAGTATACTGGGTGCCCCAAAATTCACGGAAGAGCTTAGCAGTACTTTTTTAAGAAGTCATTAAAATATCTGATAAAAATGTTTAAAATCAATCTTCTTTTTTGTAGAAGATATGGACCTATTTGTTACCCTAAATGTGGCAACATTTAAAAACATTCTACAGGGTGTTTTCGAAGTTGAGGTGTTCCTTTTAACCTGTGATAGTATACGTTGTTCTAAAGAGTTTTAGCCAAAGTCACCTTAGTAAAATGTGTACGGCAATGAAGATACAATAAGTTAATTTTTTGAAATTTTTTAAACCGGTCCTGCTCAAATTTGCGCTGATTTGTTAGAAATTAGAATTGACAAAAAAAAATCAAATGAGCATGGACGTTAATCAAAAATACTGTCAGAGTTGTCATCTAATTAGTCGGAATGGCTTTATCATTACGAAAATAATGAGCTCACAGATATGTTGCTAATGCATGGGCAATGTTATCACGTTATCAGAATGCAGCTGCGGCGTTCAGAGAGTACGCAGAGCGATTTCCAGAAAGACACCATCCTGGGCCATGTCAGTTATTAAATCTAGGACAGCGGAGAAATAGACAGGACCGGACTCAAAATTTTAGAAAACAATAAAAATATACAATCAATTATCTCCCTTAATACAAACATTTTACTAAGAAGATTTAGGCTAAAATTCTTAAGAATAATGTATAGTATCTCGTGTTACAAGGAACCCCTCAACTTCGAAAACACCCTGTAAGTATGTATCCCAATAATCTGCAAATTTTTCATTTCATTTTTGTTGTATCTACGGAAATGAGAGAAAAATCAAAGCCATGTTGTCATACGTTATTTGAGGTGAAACGGACATTAAATTACTAATGCTGGAAAAAATGAAGAAAATATTTTCAAACATAATCACAATCGCTCAGAATTATTATGCCACTGGCTAGTAAAAGACAAATAAATAAATAAATAAATAAATAAATAAATAAATAAATAAATAAATAAATAAATAAATAAATAAATAAATAAAATCTTTTTTAATATTTAATATAAATGAGATCAAAGCTGCACCTTTTGAGCCCCGTATCTTCAAATCTAAGGGGTAGGTATGGATTTTTTTACCTAATTATTTTTCTCATTATATTCCAACATGAGTTGACATCCGAATTAAATTTTAATGCGCAATTAACCCATGAATCCGAAACTTCTATTGGTTCTATCTGATCACGTGTTCAGTTAATCTCGCATTTGATTACGATTAACTTAACTTCACTTCTGTAAACTGGCCCCTATTCAATCAATGACCTGTCAAAATTTCCGCTCGTGTATGGCCAGCTAATGTAGTAAGTAATCTGTAAGAAATCCCAACGTCTTCCTTGTTTTGTCTGGGAGTTCCGTTTGAAGGATAAGCAGCGCCAGCTGAATTCGTGGGTGCCACACGAGAACCTTAAGATGTTATGGTTCCGATTATTTCGCAGATAAAATTTAGGTGGATGCTAAAAAAAACAACCTCAAAATGTCAAAATTTGAGACGAGTTGTTAGAATATTTATCAATAAAAGCAGGAGTGTGTCCGTTTATCAGGAAATAATCACTGAAAAATAACCACTCGCTGTTTTCACTGAAAAAAAAAGAAAACACTCGTGTATTTTTCATTAAATATATACAGAGTGATCAACAAGAATCCAAATCAAAGCAACCGTTGCAAATTATCGGTCACGTCGTAGCAAAATCATATGCACATAAGCGGTCACAACATGGGCGTAGACAATTTATGGTCTCAAACGCTACTTAATAAAAAATGATACCTTATGAATTTTAGACGTTGGAATTATAATTGTGCATTTTATTATTATTACAAGATAAGGGAAACAATTTATAAGATTAACAAGAGCAACATTTTACATTTGTAAGAGTAAGTAAATTATCATCTTTATTGCCAAACGCGACGCCACTGGTACGGAGATGCTTCGTTGAAATGTCACATTTCAAAATTCAAGGTTGTAGTTGTTGACAATTTAAGTGATTTAACCTAAAAAACAAATCTTCGATTTCGGCAAAGTTTACAGACGTTTATTGAAGTTGTAAGCAATAGTTATCCCAGAATAATTTGTAAAATGGGTTTTACCATTAAAGAGAAGGCATTTTTATTAGATTATTTTCGAAAGAGGGTGAAACAAGAAAATGAAGACTGGCCTTACTTTGTACCCCCTTACACCGAAGAATTTCAAGCCAGATGTCCGAACCTGATGGTATTGGTTATCAAGTTTATCAATGTCTTAAAATTATAGTGCCTAATTTTAGCAAATCATAATCCATCATTAAGAAGAAGTCAGGTCAGTCCTTAGTTCAAAATTTAGAAATGGTGCAAAATGTTCAATAAATTATCAAGGAACATCCATCAACTTCCATAAGGCGTTTAAGACAACAAGTTAAATTGTGTTATGGCAGTATGGCACTTATCAGAAAATTTTTAAAAAGGATATTAATTTGTTTCCCTTTGTGTGTTGCAAGAAATAAAACCCACACATTACGTTAAACAAATTGACAGTTTCATTGATTCTGTCTGGACCACAATGGAGAACATTTTGAGCAGTTTTTGTGATAACTTCTTTTTTGACCTTGGAGTAATTTAAATGTTTTAAACACTGCTAGAAAAGATACGAGTAAGTTCGCAATTACCCAAAAATTAGAGAATAATAACTTTTGCCCTTTTCTTACAGAAAACAACAAAACAAAGAATTGTGAAAAATAATTATTTTTAAAATGTAACTAAAGATTGTGCCTTATGAAGGAATTTTGTGTAACTGTGTTTTTTCCGTTATCAATAAAAAATAATAATTAATTATAACTTTCTTTTAAATCTATTATTCATGAATTACAAAAAATTTATAAAGGCAATTAATAATAGATTTTTGAGAGGTAGGCAACCAACAAAACCAGTGTGCACAGCAAGTAAATAAAAGTGTCTGATCCATGTTAGAAATACGTTTCGATAAAACAAAAGATGAGGTAGCACTCTTGATTTGGTTTCTTGTTGATCACTCTGTACTAACGTGATTGATTCAAATTCAAGAAATCTTACAGTATTTCTGCTTTTTCTGCAAAAAGTTGACAACTAAATTTGCTAGACATTTGTGTCTTGCTCATAAGGATAAGCCTGAAGTTCAAGATATTATATTTTTTGACAAAAGTAAGTAAAAATGTATAGTTTGGGAACGAGACTTGCAATGGGTTTAGGGTAGCTTGTAAAATTTATAATAATGAAGATTTACGATAGTGGTCAGTTTTTGCCAGCCGACATGCTAGTCTAGTATACCTGCTAGTTATTAAAAAGGGATGCCGAGTATCGGCAAAATGCGGATTGTTTGTGCCTCCAGGAATGAAGTGCTCACAGTCGTAAATTGTCATTATTATAATCTTTGCAACCCACCCTAAACCCATTGCAAGTAAAGACGCTAAAGTTCACCTTTTTTATGTTAACAATTTTCTGTCAAGGATCTCCAGACCGATTGAAACTAATTGAAGAATTAAGAAAGAAAGGCACTTTTGAATATAACTGTTCGCCAGTTTACAATAACGAGAAGCAACTTCTAGTTTCAATTGGAAAACAACGCACAGATTCACATTATGAGTGCTGCTACAATTGTAAATCTTTTTTTTTTTCAAAATTAACACTGAGGCGTCACTTTCGAAAATATATGAAGACTTCCAGAAAGGGAGAAAGAAATATTATGCAATCAGGACGACAATCGAGAATGCATTTACTTGACATTGCAAGTCCTGTTCTTCGTGATGAAGTTTTTCCAATACTGCGAGATGATGCAGTAACAAACACTTTGCGACAAGACAAGTTACTCATACCTACTATTAGGAAATAAGTCACTCAAGAAATATAGAGCCAAATATTACCATAAGGAGATTCGATCAAAATTAAGATCTCTTGGTCGACTTTTGCTTGCGATTAAAGAAAAAAATCCAGAAATTCTGAATTTTGCTTCTATTTATAATTCTCGATATTATGATTTCACTTTAAAAACAATAAATGAACTGGGAGGTCTAAATGAACAAACTGGATGCTATAGAGCACCATCCTATCCTTATATGATTGGTATCTTATTAATAATAATAATAATAATAATTTTTTAATACACAAAAAAGTCAAAATGCGGAGGCGAGACGCCGGTAATTATGTTGATAAGCACTGCACTATTACTTGATAGTAATATCCGTAATAGTGTATGTACTCCGGCAAAATTGCCGTGCCGCCGGGTGGAGGTGGGATAGTATTTATAATTATAAAAAACACATATGCGGTTTACAATCGATAATTGATAAATGTAGGATTTGCGGAACTGAAGGGGAAACCATTGAACACATCATTTCTTCTTGCACCGTTTTGGCTCAAAGCGAATATAAAAAACGTCATGATATATTCGCAAAAATTATACACATGAATTTAGCAGTTAAATTCAATTTATTAAAGGATACACAACCACATTATATTTATAAACCCGAAAGTTGTTTGGAAAATGACAATTGCAAATTATATTTTGATCGTACAGTTTTAACCGACATTCATATTCAGCATAACAGACCAGACATTATTATTTTAAATAAACAACAAAAGCAAGCATATCTTTTAGATATAGCTGTTCCAAATTCACACAATATAACACAGACATATAATACAAAAATTAATAAATATTTAGAACTCTCCGTTGCTATGAGAAGTCTTTGGTGTTTAGAAAAAATTTCGATTTTACCATTTATAATTTCAGCAACAGGAATAGTACCGCAATCTCTTTTAAAAAATTTAAAAATTTTGGACTTAGACAACAAATTGGTGGTTGAAATTCAAAAAGGTATATTATTATACTCATGTCATAACAAATTAACAAAAAAAGAAATAAAAGAGAAAAAAACTAAAGTCTAATACTAAAGAAGGAATCACTCATTCACGCCCAAAACTGACCAAATTTTCTAATACCTTATCTTTTATTTGTTTTAATGTGGAATAAAAAATGTCAACATTACAGCAATAAATATTCACTTTGCGGCACATTTCAACTAGGGGTCCATTAGCACAGTGACGAGTATTGACATATGGCAAGTAAAATGTTAGCGTACTCCTGCTGTTTAGTCTAGGTACATTAAAGTTCAAAGATGAAAGTAAATTTTCATCAGATATAGTATTGTTTATAATTTTACAAACAAAAATAATTTGACCTAGTGTACGGCGATAATTTATCGATATATAATCAAACTCATTTAATAAATTATTATAACAATATCCATGGGCCAAATACTCATGATAACGACGATAATACAATGTTGTAAGAAATTTTCTCTGAACAGCTTCAAGCATATGAATGTATTTTTGGTAGGTTGGACTCCATACAATGAAACAATACTCTAACTTGCTACGAATAAAAGCATTGTAAAAAGTTTTTAAAACATTGGAATCAAAAGAAACAGTGTTCCGTGTAAGAAATCCTAAAAGGTTGTAACAAAGATTTGTGATATATTCAATGTGGGCATTAAATGTCAACTTACAGTCAAAATACACACCAAGATCTTTAATTTTTTCACAACGTTCTAACAACTGACCATCTATGTTATAATTGTACAAGACAGGGTTAGCTTTACTATTCCCGTTGCTGAAATTACAAGTGGTAAAATCGAAATTTTTTCTAAACACCAAAGATTTCTCATAGCAACGTAGAGCTCTAAATATTTATTAATTTTTGTGTTATATGTCTGTGTTATATTATGTGAATTTGGAACAGCTATATCTAAAAGATATGCTTGCTTTTGTTGTTTATTTAAAATTATAATGTCTTATATATATTTAAGCATTTGGTATGTAGGTACTTATAACATATTTATGTCAGAAAGCCATTCAAATAAATTAATTAGGTTTACTATTTATGTTCAACTACATATCGTGCCTTCAAAAATAACTATATTTAGAGTAGGCGTTGACAACGTTTTAATTTTGGGAACAGTGTAGATAATTTCGTAGGCAACCAATTATTCTCCGGAGTTACACAGATTACATAGTAAGTTTTGTCCCAATTTCATATTAAAATTTTGACATTTGACATTCGTTCTCTTTCCCGTTTTCAGATTGAGCTGTTTGTGATTTTACTCGTTTTATTCCTCGTCTTGCGTACAAAAAATCAGTTCTTGTCGGAACTAAAACGAAATCTACGTCAGTGTTTTACTGTTTTCCGACATTTTTGTGAACAATGGCACAACATGAAGTCTTCATGTTAATGTCTTATTTCGAAATTGTGTGAAAATCGATGGAGTTTGGCAGTATTCCCTTGCGTTATGTATGGAAGAGTTTGGAGAATTCCCAGACATTGCAGTGGAATATACGCAGTTTCGACAAACTTTAAACATTTCCTTAAAGAATTTCCAAGAAAATGGATCTGTGGGACGAAAACCTGGAAGCGAGACAAGCAATGGAAGAAGCCCCAGGCACTTCAATTGAACATTTATCACAACAATTTGGTGTGTTTGTTGGTATCTGTCATTCAATTGTGAAAAATGATCTTCACCTATTTCCATACCGTCTCACATCTGTTCAAGAATTACATCCAGCTGATCTCCCCTAAAGATTAGAATATTGTCAATGGTTTCTGAATACTTTAGATGTTGACCTTGATAAAACCTTTTACACTGATGAAGCCTACTTCCATCTTAGTGGATATGTCAACTCTCAAAATACAAGAATGTGGAGTTCAGAAAATCCACATTTTTTCATTGAAACACCCCAGTACCCCCAGAAAGTAGGTGTTCGGGCTGCTATTAGCCAACGCAGAATTATTGGTCCAATCTTTTTTTAAGGTAACAATTGTAATAATGTTTTAGTAATTAAATAATAATCAATGTTTTTTAGGAAATATCAATGCTGCAAGATACAGAAATGAAATTTTGACTCCATTTTTAAATCAGCTACATGATGATTAGTTAGTTTATGGCTACTTTCAGCAGGATGGTGCTACAATAGATTTTTTGGTCGAATTTTACGACAATAGAATTATAAGCCGTAATACACCAAACAACTGGCCTCCTAGATCATGTGATCTCACTCCTTGTGATTTCTTCTTGTGGCCACACAACAAAAATTCAATTTACACAACACCCATAAATGATTTGGCAGAACTACGAAATAGGATAACACAGAAAATTAATGAATTTAATAATAATCCTATTATTTTAGAAAATGTAACTAATGCAATTAGATGAAGGACTAGGTTGTGTTTACAAGAACAGGGTGCACATTTTCAACACTTACTCTAAATTATTTATAAAATTGTTATCTCCTATTGTGTGAGGTTATGTGCAATACTTAATTTACAATTCTTATTAGTGTTCACAAGCAATGTTAATGTTATGTTCTCTTTTATGGTTTAAAGAAATAAATGAATTGATACGACTATTTGTCAATTTCCTTGAAGTGGGTACTTTCAGACTGTCTGTTTAGTTCCATGTTCAGTTTCAGTTTTCATTCAATATAAATACTGAAACCGAATGGAGAATATGAACTAACCGTGTAACATCCCATTTACTTGTTCTCTTTATGTTAACAGTTACTTGACTCTAGAGCTTTTGAAATTTTGCGATCTTATTCGACTTTCCATCCGAATTTGGGGTGTTTTTCTCCCGAAGATTAATTAAAATTTGCGGCAATGCCTCACAAAGATTTCGAAAGCTGAAACATCATCTTCCGTATATTGGTGAAAAGCCATTAGTTAGCAAATAATTTGTGATTGGAATAATGTTTGGATTATTTATTAATGTGAATTTCAATAATCTGAGATGAATGCACTACAAAAATTAAAAATATTTTCTAACCTAATTTTATTTCGTTAAATGTCAGACCAGACGATTCTTGTGTCATTTTCTACGCTGTAAAAATGTTGCAAACAATTGAACTTCCATAGGTTGCTCTAAATATAAATTTATTTGAAGGCACGTTATATTTTGTAAGTAAATTTTTATAAATTTATAATATTCATATTATTATTATTAAAATTATAATGAAATAAATGATTTCAAAATACAAAATTTCTTTATTAACCTCCGGGTTACATTTCTCTCGTCGAGAGCAATTTACAAACTTATTAACTACAAACTTAAACCTAGAACTTACCCTAACTTACAACCTAAACTTAAAACTACACCCTTAAAACTACACAGCACCTCACGGTGGTCCTTTCACACGCGTCTCTCCACTGGTCACCCCTCGTCCTCGTCTTCGAAGAACAGTCCCGGAAAGGGGGACCACCAGCGCACCACCTGCCAAGCTGAATCCTGCATCTGCCCGCCGGCTCTCAACAAACACTGCGGCCGCGATTCGAGGAAGACTCAACCGGACTACTCCGGGAGAACTTCTTCCGGCCCCGGCCCTCGCCGCCGCCGTCCTGTCACAAAAACGAAAAACAGCAGAGGCGAAGCAAGATAAGGACACAGAAAGTTGTCCGTTCCGATAACGGCTCGTTTCCAGACGAGGTCACGTTATCATCGGGACGAACAACTCGTGGTAAAAAAATGAAATCCAAAGTGAATTTACCGAGTTCCTCCTTATCCCGCTGGAAAGCCGGAGACGAAGATCCTCCCTTCGGTGCGGGGTTGTGGATCTTACACATAATTCCCTCCCTTATTAATTTGTGTCTTCTTTTTTCTTTTTTGTTCTTTTTTTCTTCTCCAATCTCCTCTCTTCTTTTTATGACCTTTCCATACCAAACTCAATTCAAGTGATTATTATTTCTGAAAAAAGAAAAAGAGTCAGTTATATAATAGACTTATTATTACATACTAGACGTAGGTACTATTTAATTATAAATAAATTAGTAGGTAAGTATAAAACAGCTAGTTTTGTGTTTAATAAAGATCTCTTTTTGATTAGGTACTTATTACTAGTTTCATTTCATACATTTTATTTGGTTGGTTCTACACAAAACTAAAGCGTGTTCTCAACTTAAACGAATTGTATATTTAGGGAGGCGCCACCTTCGAGTCCTTAAAGAAAACGATACACATACAAATATACAGGTGTCCCAGAGTTGCGAAAAAGATCCATAACTTGTTTGTTATTAAAGTTATTAAACGAATCCAAAAAGACAGAAACTAAGTTTAACGAAGTACAAGAAATTGACTAGTTGAGTACATCACAAAGATAAACGACAAGATGAATGCAACAATTTTTAAAATAACAGAAAACGGGTACATAACAGACAAAATGACAGGTTAAAGCTTGCAAAACAAGTGAACAAATTATGGTGCAGTTATTACAGACAGGGACGGATGAAAAACCCTCTTCAAAAACCGTATCCCAGGTATTACTCATATTTTACAATTCGGTTAATGTCAAAAACAATGTTTAATTTTGAACTACGCGGTCAAGGTACGCCAACGGGGACTTAGAGCTGGAGGTAACAAACTTTCGGCCGCGAGAGGACTTAGAAAATCTGAATCGTCTTGAAAGCAGCGACATTTATAGGTACTCGAGGTATCGCGTGTCGGACTACTGTGTACCGACCAATTCCGAGTGATATTAGCGTTCGGGGTTGTACGATGAGCTTCTCAGAGTCGCGTAGAGCAGAACTTGTTCCACCTTCCCCAACCAACCGTTTACCGACAAACTCCCGAGATCCCCATAACTGCGACGGGGGCTTCACGTCAGCTTCTCAGAGTCGCATACAGCAGAACTTGTTCCACCTCCGTTATACGGTCCTACATAACCGTCGCCCCCACGGAAATTTGACTAAACAACCCCTCCGACCTCCTGAATGTCACCTAGCCCCCATGTGATCGTACTTACAACATTTTAACTTTAACTTTTCCGAAATCTAGCAACAACACAAAGAAAAACAAAAAACTGAGTTTAATTCAATCAAACAAAGAGTAACATTCAATGATGAGAAAATCCAGCAAAACAGAGCACAACATTAAACAATGATAAAATAAGCAAAACAAAACGCAACATTAAACAATGATAACATAAGCAAAACAAAACGCACATTAAACAATGAGGAAATAAAAGAGAACAAAACGCGAGGTTAAATAACGATAAAATAAAACGCTTTAAAAGGCACAAATCCAATAATCGCAGGTAATGTTAAACAAAAAGAAAATGGCGGGTCGAGTGCTGTTAGAAAATTTTAGTGGAAAAAAAAACAACATGGACGCACGCGGTTCGGACGACGGCTCCGAATTTTCGAAATTACCAGATTGCTAAAAAAAATGAACCTCCCGGAAGAAAGATAACGCTTAAAATTAACAAATGGGCGCTTCTTAAAGAAACAGCATGCAACAAAAGGAAATCTACAACATACCCTTACCACGTGGTCCTGGTCCCAAGAAAAAAACAACGGACAACGAACGTGAGATAAATAATTACCCGTGCGGATAAAAAGAAACTGCCGGATTCTTCACGGGGACACAAAATATCTACTCGGGGCGGTAGTGTAATTGGTTCGGATTTAACTTACAAATTTGAGAAACTTGGATCGCTCTTCGCAAGGTGTGTTCGTTTCGAAAAACTAAACAAAAGTGACCTACCCCCATCAAACACCCGCGCGAGAGCTTCAACCCCCGCTATCTTTCCGCTCGCAGTTCCTAGTCTAGCCGCTAGTACCTTCACATTTGGCGCGCTGTTGTGGCGGTACCGGAAATTTAAATTTGTGAGGGGATGTTTTCTTCCCCTAAGGTCGGGAGGGGTTTGTTCCGAGGATCAGCGGCGAAAATTCACTTTAAACACTGACCAAAATTTAACATGGGCTTTATTATGGAAAAATACACTAATAATTAGGAATACTGTGCTCGGACTGTGACTTTACACGTCTCTGTTTTCGTGCCGACTGCCTCGTCTCGGCCTCAAGCGCGATGACCAAGGTGGTGTGCTTGGCGAGGTGTTACAGACTCCCCCTCTGGAGTCGACGGGTTGTACTGAGGCGGCTCCAGGAAACTTTTTGGGTCGTCCTCTGGGTCGGACGAGTCGTGTGGGCTGCGGGACTTCGTCACTTGGATCGGGTCTAAACAGAGTAAGATCAGAAACGTGGTATTTTCCGAGTGGGACCTCTGGAGTGGTGAGGGAAGCAATTTCGCAGGAAACGGGTGAGGTTCTTTTCGTTACTAGGTAGGGGCCGTCACTCTTAGGATAAAACTTCGACGTCTTGCCGGCAGCAGCGTTGCTCAGAAAATGTGTCTTAACCAGGACCATGTCCCCTTCCTTGTATTCATGATGAGGTCTCCTTTTCCTGTCGGCTTGTTCTTTGGTTCTGTCTTGGGAGTTCTGGAGGGTCTCTCGAGCATCTTCCAAAACCTGGGCGACTTTTAACAAATACGGCGTGACTTCTGGGACGAAATTTTCGTTCTGGACCACGGCACGTAAATCTCTTCGAACTTCTCCCTCAGCGCGCAGCTCTCGGGCAAAGGTCAGATAAGCGGGGGTGAAACCGGTAGAAATCGATCTTGCAGAGTTCATTGCGAATCGAATCGACGGAAGTTTATCGACCCACAGATCATGGTGATCCTCTACCAACATGGCTAACTGAGTCTTCAAATCTTTATTCTTGCGTTCAACTGGGTTCGCTTCGGGATGGTAGACTGGAATGACGCTTTGGCTGACTCCGAAGCACTCAACGACGTACTGCATTACACCACTGACGAATTGAGTTCCGTTGTCGGAAATCATCTTGCGGGGGAAACCATATCGCAGGAACACTTCGTCAATCAACTTTCGAGCGCAGGCGACAGAGGTGGCTTCTTTCAGCGGAAATGGCTCAATCCACTTGCTTGCTACGTCTTCTACCATCAGTATCCATCTATACCCTTCAGGTGACTGAGGTAACGGGCCAAATAAATCAACGGCAAGGGTCTCGAATCTTTGATAGGGCGGCGGAGTTCTCAACAAACCTTCGGGCTTTAGGTTGCTGCTCTTGTAACGCTGACACTTCAGGCAACCTTTGACATACTTGGATATGTCATGCCTCATACCAGGCCAATAATACTTCGCGGCGATCTTCTGGACCGTCTTCTCTACTCCGTAGTGACCGGCATCGGGACTGTCATGGTTTTCCTTGAAAATTGTCATTCTTTCACGCTCTGGAATGACCAATTGGGCATTCGTTTGGTCCTCGTCAGGGTCATAGCGGTATAAGATTCCGTTGTTCATTATGAATCCACGATCCATCCAATTTGAGCAATTCACTTCATCTCTTCCTTCGAGGCTGTCGATGATCTTCCTAACCTCGGCATCATCATACTGCATCTTCCTCATGTCTCGGGCTGCAAGACGTGGATACTCAATCTCGACGGGACACAGCTCGCAGGATTGACCGGTTTCATCGGGAATGGTAGGACGGGAAAGGATATCCGCTAGAACGTTTGATCTGCCAGGAATGTAGTTTACTTTGATGTCGTAAGGCTGCAACGAAAGAGCCCACCGGGCCAATCTTCCCGTTGGTGACTGGAGAGACATCAACCACCTGAGAGGCTGATGATCGGAGGAGACGATGACTTCGTTGCCTTCTATGTAACCACGGAACTTCTTGCAGGCCCACACTACGGCAAGTGCTTCTCGTTGGGTAGTGTCGTAGTTCCTCTCACTAGGCGTCAGTAATCGGCTCGCATATATTGGTTTCTCCTCAGGGCCCTCCCCCTGGAGCAAAACAGCTCCCAACGCGTAGTTGCTAGCATCCGTCCGAATCTTGAAGGGCAGCGTTTCGTCAGCTTGTCGCAAAACTGGGGCGGTTGTAAGGAACTTCTTCAAATCGTCAAAGGCGGCTTGTTGTCGGGTTGACCAATTCCATGTGGCATTTTTCTTCAAGAGATCCGTCAGTGGTCGAGCAACGTCAGAAAAATCTGGTACAAACCTGCGAAACCAAGAACACATCTGAATGAATGATTTCAGTTTTTTGACATTGTTTGGAGGGATCATCTTCACGATGGCCTCCACTTTGAGCGGGTTCACTCGGATTCCGTCTTTGGTTATCACGTGGCCAAGATAGTTTATACTCTCGCGAGCAAAACAGCATTTACTTCGATTAGCGCGTAAACCGAAATGTTTTAACCTTTCGAACACTTGTTTGAGATCACTGATGTGCTTCTGAAAAGATCTAAGTAGGCCAAAATGGCAATGTCATTCAGTCCGTTCCGGAAACGATCGCTGAGTCTTTGGAACGTCGCACCAGAGTTCTTCAGTCCAAATGGCATTCGTTTGAATCGGAATGTTCCAAACGGTGAGGTGAAGCACGTTTTATCGCGATCGGATTCGCGCACTGAAATCTGCCAATAACCTGACTTCAAGTCGATTGTGGTCATGTACAGCGTTTGCTTGGCTAGATGCAGTAACTCTTCGATTCGCGGTAGTGGGTACTTGTCAGCTTTGGTCACTGAGTTTAGTTTCCTGTAATCGATACACACTGCAGCTGTTGTCGTTTTTGGGAACTAACACTACAGGTGATGCCCATGGTGATTCGCACGGTTCGATTACGTCATCTTTCAACATTTTCTCTATTTCATTTTTCAGAATCTCTTTCCTTTGCTTTGTCATTTGATATGCAGGCATGGCAATGGGTGCACTTCGTCCAGTATCAATTTTGTGTTCAGCGAAAGGCGTTGGAACTTGACTTGGTCCGAAAATTTCGTCGTATTCGCTTAACAGTCGGTTGAGAGTTCCCTTCTCTTCTTGACTCAGTGTGGTGCCTTCGTTATTTCGGAGAGGTTCGACAGAGAAAACTTTGAGATTTCTTTCTATCTTTTCCTTGAACGAGTTCTCGAATTTCAGATCGTAAGCCTTTTCAAGATCGTCGGAAAATTGCCATTTTTTGTTCGGAACATCGATGATGATTTTTGCATCTTCGACGAAGTCGACGCCTAACAATGTGTCGTTGTCCTTGGCATCGGGAAACACGATGAAGGTGATCGGTTTGTGACGACTTTCGACCTTGACCGTTACCGTGGTGTAGAGTACGTCTTTTGACTTTGCAACACCATCAGCTAATGTGACCTTCATTGTCCTTGACAAAAATTCTTGTTTGATCGATTTCATTTTCTGGTACAGACGGTATCCTGCGACACTTTGTTTCGCACATGTATCTACGTAGGCATACCCGTCAAAGTTGCATATGTTGACTAAGAGCAATGGTCTTTCTCTGGGTCGCACTGGACGCATATTCAACTCTGGTTCAACAGAAAAGATATCGAGTGATTGTGCTGAAGACTGGGATTTCGCTCTGCAGTTTGCACAATTGCTTTTTATGACACCTGGTGCACCACATCCGTAACATGAGATTGTAGGCTTGTCGTCAGACGCTTCGGCCTTCACTTTCTGGTCATCGGAGACTTTCTGGGAATTTTGCACGTCAGAGTCTCGTTTCCATTTTCGGCATTCTTTCTTTTCATGTCCAAACTTTTTGCAATATAAGCATCGTGGTCTCTCGGGACGTTTTTGCTTATCATCCGTTTGCGGTGTGTGGCTTGTCTTCACTTCAAGTCTTTCTCGTTCTTCTTCTTCGAAGGTTTCTTCGGCTTCTCTTGCTTTTTGGAGCAATTCATCGAATGTGCGGATCGAGTTGCGCGCGAGTCGTTTTCGAATTTTGAGCGACAATAATCCAAAGATCATGTCAATTTGCATTTCATCGGAAATTCGGTACGGCAGTTGTGCGAAAAGGGACCGAGTCTCGCAAATGAATATGTCTGTTTTCTTGGCATTCTGTTCCGTCGCGAAAATTTCACGGAAAATCTGGTGTGCTGGTTTCTTTCTTCCGAAAGCATTACGTAAACGGTTAACGGCGTCATCGAAAGTTTCTATACTATGTTTGATTCCGTTCCACCACGTGGCGGCCAAATCGGTTAGTAGTATCGCGAAACCTTTTAATGCGTTCGCGTCGGAAACGTTTGCGCAATCTTTAAACACTAGAATGCAGTTGATAAAAGCTTCTACGTCGGCGGAGGGGCTTCCGTCAAAGCGATGGCTGCAATTTGTGAACGAGCCTACCTGATGTGTGGAGCTACCTTGGAACGTTTCGTTGTGGTTCTCGGAATTCTGGCGAGTCGCAGCTGCAGTTGCTGACGTCGTGACTGCTTCGAGTAATTCTCGGAACTGGGCGTTGGTCAAGGTAATGTTGCTTACTGCAGGGGCCGTTTCTTCTGCACCTCTTGCGGAATCCAATCCGTGTCCTCCGTTCGGCATGGTGAACTTAGAATTTTCACTTGAAACTGGGCACAACGTTGGGCGTCAATTTGTGAGGGGATGTTTTCTTCCCCTAAGGTCGGGAGGGGTTTGTTCCGAGGATCAGCGGCGAAAATTCACTTTAAACACTGACCGAAATTTAACATGGGCTTTATTATGGAAAAATACACTAATAATTCGGAATACTGTGCTCGGACTGTGACTTTACACGTCTCTGTTTTCGTGCCGACTGCCTCGTCTCGGCCTCAAGCGCGATGACCAAGGTGGTGTGCTTGGCGAGGTGTTACAAATTTTAATTTTAAACTGGGTCACTACAAAAGATATCAACTTTTTCTTTTTTCTGGTTGTTTTGTTGGTTGATTCATCTTTATGGAGTGACCATATTGTGTGATTATCTTTTGTTAGGCCTACTAGATTTTTGTATTGTCTTTTTAACGGAAAAATTGCACCAAATTTAGCGATTTTAGGATAGCACCCTAGATTTTCAGATTCGACTATACAAACCTTATATTGTTCAAAAGCTTGTCAAAAAAGCTTTCGACCGTGCAATAATAAATACGGAGTGCCATTTGAAAAAAATGAGTTTTTGACATTTTTAATTCGTTATGTTTAAAAAATCGCAGTAGGCATATGCGACTAAGCAGGTTGTTGAACAAACACTCAGCAGATGCAACAAACATTCAGAAATCAAACAGCGTCAATCATTTTAATTTATGTGCAACGATTTGGAAGGTACGAATTTTCGAAGGGACCCCTGCAATTCGAAATTCTGGTAAAAAAAGCGCCACTGATTAAAAACGATGGCAGATAAGTAAAAACGACCTGTATAAATTTGATTCATAATTTAGCATAGAGTTCAAAAATAAAATAAAACTGGGTAGTTTCCATTTAAAAAAACATAACTTTAGCGTTTTTATAATATTGGGACACTCTGTATATATACCGCAATATTTTCCGAATATGCAGTAGAAGCGTAGCTATAATCTAGAAAAAAGAAAAAGTTGATATCTTTCACTTTCAACTCTGGGACACCTGTATATACAGTGTGGAATCCACTTATGGAATAAATTCAGTAATTTCAAAAATAATGACATTTGTCAAAAACGCTGAAACAGGTCGATTTTTATTTCTAATGGTGCTTATTTTAAGTTGCTTCACTTGTTTATGACGTCATCCATTTTTGAGCTATGACCTGATAGACCTTACTACTAACTAAACGATTAATGAAAAAAATTGGTACCTTAGATAACAATTTTTTTGAGAAAATGACAAATTTTACTTCAAAAATTTAAATTAATTTTTAATGTAAAAATTTTAATTGACCTTAAACAGAAAGAAACAAACATCTAAGGTTAACAATAAAATGTAACGCAAATGTTCAAATTACCCCCCGCCAACTTTTCGCACTGTACACCGCGCTCAATAATGTCAGGGCTGATTTGTTCCATTTCAGCGCGAATTCTCTGTCATAAATCTTCTAAATTGTTTGGTCTATTAAAGTAAACCCTCGATTTTAAATAACCACATAGAAAAAAAAAAAATAAGTACATTAAAAATTAAATAAAATTTTTGAAATAAAATTTGTTATTTTCTTAAAAAAAATTGTTATGTAAGATACCAATTTTTTTCATTCATTGTTTAGGTAGTAAGAAGGACTATCAGAAAGAGAAGAAAAAAGTGGGGGTTGTCATTTAAAAAAATTGGTGATGACGTCATAGCTCAAAAATGGATGACGTCATGAACAAGTGAAGTAACTTAAAATAAGCATTATTAAAAACAAAAATTGACCTGTTTCAGCGTTTTCGGCAAATGTCATTAGTTTTGAAATTACTGAATTTATTCCATAAGTAATTTCCACACTGTATATTATTATACACGAGCACATAAAAAATGTTCATAGGTAGTGTTACGTTATTTACTTTTATTCCAGCCCAATGGCTGAATAAAATAACGATTTAGGCGTTAGCGTCGTGACCAGGAATTGACAGAAGACGGCACCGCTGGAACGCAAACCGAAGGAAAGGGTGAATGACACAATCTTACCCAAGACCTCGCTATAATGAAGTTAAAATATTGATGTTTACAACAAAACTTAAATAATTAAAAATATTGACTTACAAAAATTATGTGATGTACAATGATGTGAAATTTAATGACAATCGAAAATATAAATTAATTGTAATGATGAGTTTTCAAACCAATATGTAATTAATTCTTAAACACTAAAAAAAAATGGCGAAAGACGGCAAAAGAACTCCGACTGATCGGTCTTATCCCGGGCCGAGACCTCGCCGAGATAATACCGTGGGAAAAAAAATTTGTTGATTATCTGTTGGCGAGTGCTGTCCTTCCGGAGGCGGCGTGGACGACAGGACGGGGTTGCTCCAGAGTACGTACCTTAGACTGAGTAACCTTCCTCGTTCAGGCTCAGCTCCGACGAAAGGGAGAACGTGGATCAGCAAGAGAACCTCTCTGTAGATAAACTGGCGATCTTTTTGAGGACCTGGAGGAGATCCGCCGCGGGGGTGGAGCTGCCACCAATCGTTTTCCGTCGACCTATACGCATACACGTGCGTTTTAATATGAGGTACCGCTTGCACCCGAAAGGGGAGAAAATGTTGGGCTAAATTTCTTACCAGGTGCTCAATTCTTGAATCGATGGAATTAATTCTCATTGGAAAAATAGGCAAATTTTCTCATGAGAAATGCAAAAGTATATTCTGAACTTATGTCAGACGGATTGTTCCACTAGTAATCCGGAGAATTAATTCACGTAG
Source organism: Tenebrio molitor (assembly GCF_963966145.1). Taxonomy (NCBI): domain Eukaryota; kingdom Metazoa; phylum Arthropoda; class Insecta; order Coleoptera; family Tenebrionidae; genus Tenebrio; species Tenebrio molitor. Next base: position 13,394,560 of record NC_091048.1, on the reverse strand, counting down.
TGTTTATCATGGGAAAATATTTTTTTCGCGAGAAATTCGACTGTCAAATGTAACACTTTTGTTAATACATAATTGTGTTTGTAAAAGAAAAAAATGGAAGAATTCATTGCAATCAAAATAATGGTTGCCCAAGCACAAAGACTTTATTCGAAATTAGACCACCCGTTTGATCCAAATTGTCAACATATGGCATTTTTAAATTCTCATGTGAAATCATTTTCCAAACAGTTCAAGAATACAGATATGAGAGCGTTTTAAATTTCACTGGGAATTCATTTATGGGAAAATATTCTCAAACGAATATTTTCCAGTGATTTCAAGAATTGGAGCCCAGGCCGAAAGGGGAGTGTGATTTCGATCCGCATAGAGCGATTTGTCCCACAAGGGAACCTCTGGCGGCGCGGTCTCTTTATCCGTCCGTGACGAGCGGGGTGGTTCCTACCTAACTGGAACTGCACCGGAAACGACACCCCTATTTGACCGCACCTACCTTCACCCTCTTTACCTACGGCTTCTCGACTTGCTCAACGAAACTGGCGTACTTACCTCTTTTATCCCGCAAACAATTTTCCTTTTCGAACGCGCGAGCACTTTCCGCAAAGAGTTGTCGGGGGAAATGCTTGGGTTTGCGCGGACTATTCAATTTGGTGTGATCAGGATTTTTTTAAAACGTAACACGCGACGCCCCCTAAAAAAAATAAAAATTGAGTGAAGCAAAATCTCGACTCGCCGTAATTTGGAGTTGCGAATATTGTCTGTAGGGGCACACAGCCTCCAACAGGTGATGAAACAATCTTTCACGTCTGGTCAATCGTGAATTTTTGGAGTGAAGCTCCGGGTCTCCACACTCGACCCAACGGGATATAGTTCCGTCAGACTAACATTGATCTGAAGGATCGGACACAAACAAAATTGAAAACCCGAAAATAAAAGAAAAACCCTTCCCTTTTCTGCCGTATAGCCGCAGCCGCTTAAATCGGAATTCCAGATGAATGTGACTTTGGGTGGGACTCGCACACCACCAACGAAAACAAATGGCAAGACGGTGACACGTAGGCTTGGGCAAATGCATGTTTGCATGTTTTTCCTATAAGCTCATATATGGGTGTCAAAACTATACACATGTTTATTTTTTCATTTTGAGTAATAAAAAAGCATTTCATTTTTGCATATATTGCATATATCGAAGGTTTGAGACTTATTCTGCATATATAGCTGTTTTACATCATATAAAAGCATATATTCGTAAAAACTGGGAAAATACGACGAAATTGGACCGGTCAAAATTTAATTTCCTTTCTTAGAAAATCTCAAAGAAAACAAGCGGCTAAACCATAACTCTCTGATTTACCTTTCTTGGAAAAATCCAACCCAGGCCCTTTAAAAAGAGTTGAGTTCGGGACAGATGCAGATACAATTTATTTATTTATTGTAATAAATAATAATATAAATTTGTTTAGATACAGTTGGTTGTAAAAAAAAGGGAAACGAAAATTTTCCTAATATTGTCAATTAATTATCTACTTGACAATACCTATCAAATAATTTTAAAAAATGTAATTGAATTTTGACGTTAATTCTAACCTACCTTTCGTAAGAAGGCTTCACACTATGGAAAAATTGTTAAAATGAGTCAATTTTATTCTGACAATTTCCGTTTTTTTTTGCAACCAACTGTACCTACCTTAGTTTCACTTGAATTTACGTATTGTTTTGTGAAATTAAAATTTTGTTATTTAAGTATTAGATTTACTTGGGTTTAGTGTACATGTTTTACTAAACATTTCAAAATGTTTTTCGTCACTTAATTTTTGTTTTTACTGCATATATTAGCGCATATATCCTAGGATTACCGCATATTTCGTGCATATTTTGATAATTTTTTACGGCATATTATCGTGCATATATGCCGTTTCTTTACGGCATATCTGCCCAAGCCTACGTGACACGTCTGCCTTAACTCAATCCTGCGATTGTGAAAGCGAGTCTAAGTGAAAATATTGTGTTGTAACACATGTCAAATCCGGTAAATATTAATAAGGGAATCTTTCGGCGCGTTTCTCTACCGCGTCCACTTCTATCACACTCGTACGTCCGTCCTCTCGAGATTAATCTACGACAACCCGGTCGTCACGCCGACACGCTACTCGCTCCCATGTGAAACAAACCCCGGGACGACGAACATCTAACTGTCTTCAAATTGACCGACGCTCCTCAAGAAACGTCCGAAGACTCCCTACCGTCACGTTGCGACAACGCTTCCCTTCCGGGACCTCCACTTTCTGACGTCGCTACCGTTCGCGTTCCCCAATTCGAACCGAACGAGATAGTAAAGCGTGTTTTAGTGACCTGCCTCGCTCTCCAACCAACCTCCCGAAATTTTTAGGTGTCTCTCTGGTGCCAAGATGTTGTGGCCACCCCGAGTGACCTACCTCTCGCCCTTCCTACCGCCCTAATAAAGCTAGATCCGGGATCTCCCCGTCGCGATCCGCGTCATCATCAGTGTCCCGATCCCGATCCGGGGTACCATCGTCGTCGCTCGCGTCGGCGACATAGTCAGGCTTCAAGTCCTTAACGTGCCATCTACCCTTGAAGAGGTCCTTGTCGTCTACCAACTCGTAAACGTTTTTCCCTATTCGTCTTGAGATTTTGTATGGGCCCGAGAACCGTTTGGCCAACTTAGCGCTGAAATGTTTCGTCCCATCCGTTGTAGGGTACGCCTTCTTCCATACATAATCTCCGAGGTCGAACTCTATCTGACGACGTTTCGCGTCGTAGTAGCGTTTGGCACGAGCTTGGACTTGGCTCAACAACCTCTCAACTAGTTGTCGAGTTTTCGCGAGTCTCGATTCTTTCTCCCGCTCCCGTGCGTTCGGTGACGCCTCGTCTCCTGTGTCGGATTTTGTGTCCAGGTCTCGACGTTCACGTAATCTCGCGTAGTCGGCGTCGTAGTCGATCATCTCATTACCGAAATTGAGGTAGTAAGGTGTCTGCCTTGTGGCTTCGTGTTTCGCCGTCCGGAGTGCGCAGGCGACGCGGCTCAAGTTTTCGTCCGATTTGCGTTGGTCTTGATCAATGTAGGACGCGATCAACGATTTTAAGGTCCGATTTACACGTTCGGTGGGGTTGTTCTGTGGTGTGTATAATGAATTATAGTACGGTTCAACCCCGTATCTCCTCAGGAAGTCCTGGAACTCGTGACTCCTGCCGAACTGTACGCCGTTCTCGACTATAACAAATTCTGGTACTCCGAACATCAGGAAGACTCGCTGTTCTATCTCATCAATCACCTTACGGGCCGTGGGAGAGCGCACGGGGACATAAATGTTGAATTTGGAGAAATAGTCCGTGATAATGAGAACGTATTCGTGCCCGCTAGAACTGCGTGGGAGAGGTCCGAATAAGACGGCACTAATCATTTGCCACGGTCTCGAAATCTCTGGACGCGAACCCATCGTACCGGCAGGATATTTTTGTTCTGGTTTGACGCTAGCGCAGACGGGACAACGTCGGATGTAACGACACACGTCCGCCCTCATGCATGGCCAGGTGTGGTTGTTACTGATTTTATTGTAGGTCTTATAGACGCCTAGGTGTCCTCCCGTCGTCGCATCGTCGTGATACCCTCGCAAAATACCTTTTGGCCGATCTTTCGGTACGACCCATTTCCATCCGGTATCTTTGTCACCGTCGCGACACGTGACCTTCTTGAAGACGTGACCGTCGCGTGTTCGATAGTTCGGATAGCGAAGGGGGTTGTCCGTTATCTTTTTGATCATCGCCGCAATCCACTCGTCCTCGACAACATGTCCCACATCCAAGGGTTGTATTTGTTCCTCATTCGAAGTCACCGGTGCACCCGAACTGCGGTCAGCGGTCAGAAGTCTAATAATCCGACACCTGAATTGCGGTCAAAGAATTTTAACTTACCTGGTCGTCTCTAATCTTAGCTCCAACTGCGGTCAAGAAAATTTAATTTATTAGGCAATCACGAACTTTTTAGGACCGAGTTGGCTATGATCATCTAGTGTTTTTGTTGGCAGTATTTCGGTGATAACTAAAAGGTATTATCTATTCATTTTGATTGTGACCAGTCCCTAGTAACTTTCCAGTTGCTAGGTTATTGATAGGGAATTTTAGATAACACTAAGTCCAGCTGCAGTTGGCAACTCTCGGAGGCGCCATTTTGGCAGAAACGTCTCGCTGACACAACGACTTGCGCAAACGTTTTTCGACGTACACTGTGCGCATAACTATAAAAATGAGTTTGGGTACGAAATTTCAGAATTCAAAAAGAAAATTCCACGTCCGTCGTCTTGTCAAAGTTGAGAACAAACGGTTAATATTGACTTGTTTCGAGACATTTGTTGAAGCCAACGGAAAACAACTCACAAAGACGAACATCGCCAATAAAGTTAGCTCTATTTCTGCTATTTTGTTGTACAATTTGGCCAGCGTTGTAAGTAGTTTGATGCTTTTTGCCTTTTCATCCCCTATAAAACATTTTTATGAACTTTATGTTCCTTGTTGTCCGATTAGTTTTTATCATTACCTTTAGTAATCCCCAGGTATTTTTCGCATTTTTCTTACTGCCAAATGACCATTTACTTGATTCTTCATTTATAGCGATAAATAAATTAAGATCATTGCTTTACCACCATTGTTAAGTTTTGACAATTTTGACATTTTCACATCACGTTCACACCACACAAAAATTTAGTGGAAAACGTATGCAGCACACAGCTAAACAGCGCCTACTATTTTTTTCGTTGTGGTCACAATCAAAATGAATAGATAATATGTACCTGTTGGCTTCCCCCACCGGTCGCAAATGAGTTCCTCCACGCGGTCAAATTTTTGCAGGTCTCTACCTTTTTGATCCTTATCGGCAAACGAATTTCTCCAAGTACCTGTAATTGGATTAGAGACTGGCGGTCCATCCCAACTGACCATTAGCCACCCATTAATCAGCTATCACAACACGTACAACAAATGCGAGTGAATCTTTTCATTCTAAAAGTAAATTTTACAGTATAAAGTCCAATTTTTACCCTTTTCAGGTGCCGTCACGATTTCCTTCCTCGCTTTCTCTTTATTGAAACGACAGAAACAGAAAAAAACAAAAAAAAAATGGCACGTTTATTTATTGATGGTCACTTTGAGGTTATTTTATGCTCCTGTCAATTTGACAATTTTTAATTTCTTTCACTTATTACATTGATTACAGACATAACCTTTCGAAGCAGCTGTCAACAAATTTGACACATTTATAGTTATTTATGATCAATTCAAATTTGTTTCTGATCCTAGCTCAAACATACGTAAAGTTACTAGATAATGACGTCATCGCAAAAGGGTAAAAATTGGACTATAGCCATCCATCCATATTTATATAACTCTCGAGGTTTCAAACGTTCATTTATAGCAAAATAAAAAGCGCAAACACTTTTACTAAAAAATTAAGAGAAGACGTAAATCAACAGAAAGAACGTTTAGAAAATTTGATTTTTAAATATAACAATAATGTTCTTGACATTTTTAGTTATGCTTCATCATTCAACTTCAGATGGTAAAAGAACTTCGTTGATCGGCCTTATCGCGGACCGAGACCTCGCCGAGATAAGACCGTGGAAAAAAAATGGTTGGCTCTCTATTGGCGGATGCTGTCCCTCTGGAGGCGGCTTGCTAGACGAAACTTGCGTACCTCGTTAATCCGGCAAAAAAATTTTCTTTTCGAGCGCTGTCCCCAAAGAGTTGTCGGGGGAAATGCTTGGGTTTGCGCGGACTATTCAATTTGGTGTGATCAGGAATTTTTTAAAACGTAACACTACATTGAAATAATTAGCTATGTTATAATATAACCTACATTTAAATAAATAACGATGATAACATCTGGCTTCGAAACCTAACTTCTTCCTGACTATACTGCTTTGAATGCATACACAATGAAAATATGTAGTTGAATTTTGATAATGCATGAATGACATGATGAGTTTTGGGAATCGTATTCGAATTATTCGAATATTTGAATAGCTGACTATTAAAATTCAAATAAGTGTAAATTCTAATATTCGAATAAAATAAATTCAGGATGGATTGGGTATTTCACGGTCAAATAATTTTATTTTTTAGCTATGTAATTCTTAAAATAGTGAGATGCAGGGAACCAACATAACGCGAATTTAGCATAGTAAATTCAGTATGGATTTGGTATTTCGTCCGAGTCTCAGTTTTCTGGCCGAGGCGCACCCGAGGATGGAAAACAAACAAGGTCAAATAATGTAGTTTCAATTTGGTTGTAGGTCGTAAAATTTTATGGTACTTTAAGTTAAAGATCTTGCAGGGCTTATAAATCCTAGTTTACCACTAGCAGGTAATATTTTAAGCAGGGTTGTATTGTACATTTGGTATATTTGCATTGTACGGCAAACGCCACGCGCCGCTTCCCAACCTTTTCAAACCGAACCATTGTGTCCGTTAATCGCTCATAATATCCAATAAAATTTTACGACCTACAACCAAATTGAAACTACAGTAATTTTATTTTTTGGCTACGTGGTAGTCTTGTAAATAGTGACATTCAAGGAACCAACATAATGCGAATTTACAAATGTTTGGCTAACTAGCTCTTTTTAGAATATAACGCTTTCGAATAAATTAAATCGTATTTTATTTTTTTCTCGATTTTTTTCTGATGTAAGTGTCAACTTTTTTTACACACTCAAATGTAGAAAAAAAAGCTTTACAAGAATAGGCTAAGAAATGTATAGTGTACTATTCAAAAAAAAAAAGTTGACTGTCTTAAACTTTGACATATGTCATCGTAGAGAAGATTTGACAACATCATCTATTGTAGTTTCACAAGCGATTTACAAATATATATGGTTTGCTATACTTTTTTCTTAAAACAAAAAGGATGTAGGGGCGCGAATACCAATCTGAATCACCCGGTATTTCTATTTGCTTTACTTTTATAAGGGGAACCAAAATTGCCAGTTTTGTTTTGTTTCCTGGTTCTCTAAAACTGGTGGCGCCCGTACCAAACGAATCAACCCAGAGGAACCTCCCCGTCTCCACTGTAGCCGGCTGAGGCGGTCGAAAGGTCGAACTGTTACGTAACAATTTGACAGAGATGTCGTGAGAGAAAAAAACTATGATGCTAAAAAATTACAAAACTTCGTCGCTACCAACAAGCCTCTCCTAATACACGACCAAAGTTTGGCATATAACGCCATAACGGATCTTATTACACGTGGAAATGGAGGTCTCTTTTTTCTTGATGCACCAGGTGGCACAAGGAAAACATTGCCACGGTTCAAACTGGCCAGAGGGCACAATACTTGGCTAGCTCGATCTCAAGGCGCCACTTGCGGCGAAGTCGAGGGTTCTTTTGGTAGTAGGCCCCGCAAGTAGCCTGCTGACCTGGCCAGGAGAGGTGTTTGAAGTTCGCGAGAACGAAAAGAAACGCACAAAGTGGACGTGGCTGGACCTAGGCGCTATTCAAACAGGCGAAACCAAAAAAATGCAGACGAGCGAGCTGAGGGGGGTAGTATTGATACACACTATGTTCACTATGTAAGTGAAAATTGAATATAATTGAAGTGACTGTAGTTATATTATGAATTGATATAAATATTTGAGTTGATATATTGATATAAATATTTAAATTGATAAATTGATATAATTATACAGGATGTTTTCGAAGTTGAGGTGTTCCTTTTAACATGTGATAGTATGCGTTGTTCTAAAGAGTTTTAGCCAAAGTCACCTTAGTAAAATGTGTACGGCAATGAAGATACAATAAGTTAATTTTTTTGAAATTTTTGAAACCGGTCCTGCTCAAATTTGCGCTGATTTGTTAGAAATTAGAATTGACAAAAAAAATCAAATGAGCATGGACGTTAATCAAACATACTGTCAGAGTTGTCATCTAATTAGTCGGAATGGCTTTATCATTACGAAAATAATGAGCTCACAGATATGTTGCTAATGTATGGGCAATGTTATCACGTTATCAGAATGCAGCTGCGGCGTCCAGATAGTACGCAGAGCGATTTTCAGAAAAACACCATCCTGGGCCACGTCAATTATTAATCTAGCACAGCGGAGAAATAGACAGGACCGGCCTCAAAATTTTAGAAAACAATAAAAATATACAATCAATTATCTCCGTTAATACAATCATTTTACTAAGAGGATTCAGGCTAAAAGTCTTAAGAATAATGTATAGTATCTCGTGTTACGAGGAACGCCTCAACTTCGAAAACAGCCTGTATAGAAATGTACGATAAAAAGGGGTGGAAACTCGGTTCCAGCAATCGGCCGAAATAGCTATTTCCGCAGAGCTTTACAATGAGCGAATCTCGCCGATGTCTACGCGGAGATGTTGACAAGGTTATAATATGAACTATAACGTGAGTAAGTGAGCTATTTGACTTGCTAGATTGAGCTAGTTTGTAAATTGTGATATGATAAATATGATTTGGTTAATAAGATGTTAAGATGATTCAAAAAAAGGTTAGATAAAATAAAATTGAGTCGAATAAGAGGTGGCTTGCCGGTCTCCAGGAGCAGTCCGCGCTCAGGGGCCGTAGAGGAGCGTGTCCTTTCCCAGTCGTTCGGGGATGTGGTGGCAAAGTCCTTTGAGCGGAGCTGACGGTTCAAGAGACGAGACTGGAGCCACAGAGGTCTCGGGCGCGTCGACGATGAGCCCGACGCGCGGTTCTCTCTTGACCTCGACGTAAGACGGTTGAGGTCGAAGTCTAGCGGGTGGAGGTGGAGGATTCCCTAGAGGAGTACTACGTGTAGCACATTGTCTACATGGAGACTCACCTATACCCTCAGGCAAGGGAAATGCCTCGCAGAAGTCTACTTGGATTGCGTCACGGGCCTTAGCGTTTGGACCAAAATCCTCCCTAAGCGGAGTTGGAAGGGTGTGCTCAAACTTTCCACACGGAGACGATACAGCACACCATCCACAAGGTTTCGACGAATAAGAAGATCCCTGGCACCAGGTAATAAATTGATTTCACTCGAACGAAACGGTCCGCAAAGGCACGTGGCACGGTAGATTCAGAAGAGAAAAAAACGTGAGTGAAGATTCTCCTGATAAGGTCGAATATTCTCGAAGGAGTCGCGCGCGCGCTCGTCTTCGCGCTAGCTAAAGAGGGAATTTTGTAGGCAACCAACGATTCCTGAAGAGGTATGTTGGGCGAAAAACCAAGGGTGACAACATTTTTAATCAATTTATTGCTCGCAGAAATTCGAACGAAGAACGAAATCGCTCTTCCCGTTGCATCGTCAGGAATAGCATCCACGCTTTTAAAAGGAGGTCGCACGGCTCATTATACTCTAAAATTACCATTAAATTTTGCCCAATGGGAGATTCCTATATGCAACATTAGCAAAGGCTCCGGAAAAGCGAAATTATTACAACTGTGCAAAGTTATTGTTTGGAACGAGTGCACATGGCACATAAGAAAGCGCTAGAAGCTCTTTACCGCACCATAAGGGACTTTAGAGGGAAAAACCAAATTATGGGTGGGGCAGTTGTTGTTTTGGCAGAAGATTTTCGGCAGACATTACCGGTAATTCAGCGGAGACACCGGCAGATGAACTAAACGCATGTCTCTAAGCATCGTTTCTATTGGATAGTATCGAAAAGCGAACGCTGCTCACCAATATGCGAGTTAATTTACTGAACGATACAACTGCGAATACATTCGCGAAGCACTGCTCTCTATCGATCCAGTAACCGGCTTTATCACTTTTCCGGAAGATTTTTGCAACGTCGTACTCTCTGTTGAAGATCTGATCGACAAAGTGTTTCCGGACATTGTAAATAATTACTAAATTCTAAACCACCCGTGGCTGTGTGAACGTGCTATTTTGGCGACAAAAAATGACAGCGTCAACAACATTAACATAAAGATATACAAAATACACTTCCCGCCTCTGCCACGATTTACACATCGATTGATACAGTAACTGATAATGAACAGGCTGTAGTGTATCCAACAGAATTTTTTAATTCTCTAGAGCTACCTGGAATGCCGCCACACATACTAGAAGTAAAGGTTGGAACGCCCATAACATTTACTATTACGCAACATCGATCCACCGAAATTGTGTAACGGTACAAGACTATGCGTTAAAACCCTTAGGCCCAATATCATAGAGACAACTATTTTAACAGGGAACTCTAGGGGTGAAATCGTCTTCATTTCGCGCATTCCGATAATCCCAAATGATATGCCTTTTGATTTTAAACGGCTGCAATTCCCCGTCCGATTGGCATTCGCAATCAAAATAAATAAAGGGCAAGGACAGTAGCAGGAATTAATCTGGAAAAACTCTGTTTTTCCACGGTCAGCTATATGTGGCCTGTTCACGGGTAGGCACACCTTAACAATTATATATCGTATGATCAAAAAGTCTTTGGATCAGGGTTGCCGTGGAATTAACAAGCTATCTATGAAATCATTTATTTCAATTATTTTTGACATTTACTTGACAACTTTCAAGTTAGCAGGTTATAATTCAAAATGTTTCAAAGAGAACATAAAATTTTTATTATTAAATCATACTACAGCGTGTTTATAGCCTTTAAAATTTATTAAACATTTCAAATATGTCGGGTTCTATTTTTTTTTCTAGCAGGTGGTCACTCCACCTTTTACTTTTGTGTTTGTCTATACCGCTATACACAAAACCATAATTTTCGCTGTACTCAGCGTTCGTTCCTTTTTGCTTGTTCTCACTCAGAACGGCTAAGTCTATTTGATATCTTCTTTCTAGTTCGACTAAACTGGGTCTCCCATGTACAGTTGCGGCCAAATAAAAGCGACCACTAAATTGACATTTTATGTCATCTTTATAAATTTTGGTTATTCAGGCTTTTAAAATGAGTTTCTCTGGTAACCAGATACCCATACCTGTGACACAACATAACAGTGACGCATGATGTCAATTTGAAAAATAGTTTTTTATGTTATCTCCTAGGAGATGATTTTTCAGGTGATTTAATATTTAATTTCGATTTACAACAGAAAAAATTGCTGCCCAGTTTTATTTGGCCGCAACTGTACTTCACTCATTTCGTTCTTGGAAAACTTGTCTCTTTCTTGATCGGTATTCCATGAACATTCCAATTCCAACAATTAAAATTCATAAACCATTTATCGTTCAGGGTCTGTTTTCGTTTTGATGCGTCCTGGTTTTGAGGATAATTGAGTTTTAGCTATTGATATTTTTCACGACTACCAATGTCCTGATGGCTCAACCCCTAGCCTGAAGGGCGAAATTATTTTTTTTAGGGGTTTCTTCCCTTAGTTTGGTTGTCTTTCCAGAACTTTAGAGTCCCGCCTACCCTTGTTTTGAATCCACTGATCTGCTCCTCTGCTCTCGTTTGCTTTTCTGACCATTCGTATGTTCATCTAGTAACCCTAAGCCCTTCTAGGGTGCTATCATCCGGACCAGATGAATCCTGGTTGTTTTTAGAGATGGTTCCTCCTCTAACCTTCATTCTTTTTCAACCTGACTTAAGACAGACTTGACTGAAATCAAATCTGCCTGAAATGGATAAGTCTATTTCACGTTTACCTACCACTTATACTACGGCCATCACTTTATTGGTAAAAGGGTAAAACATTGATGGCATTGACATTTTGCACTGACATTTGTTGTCAGATTACACTTAACCTCAAATTTATTATAGTACTGACATGGCCAACTGTATCAAAACGTTAGGCGCTTATTATGGCCGTCCCACTTGGTTTGAAAAAGTGTTCCCGTCGAGTAGGCCGTGGAGCGTACGTACAGTGGCACCCCCTAAATTAACATTAAGAACTGATTTGAAAAAGAAATTGTCACAATGACATTAATCAAAACTTAAAATAGTAATAGTGGGAAAAAAGGTTAGGAATGGATGGTCAATATGATTTTTAACGTTCCGCTGCAAAGATTTTTAAATTAAGCTACATTTGATGCATGATTGTCAGTAACAAGCCAAAGAACAATGAAACCAAAATCTGTAAAAATTGTGCAACACAAGCGCGATTTTGCAGGGAATAACGATGACCTCACTTGCTCTGCGGCCATCCGGACATCGGGAATATCTATCTTGATCGCGATTTTTTATTGATTTCAGTCGTTTATTTTCAACGGAAAGTTAAAGTGTTGAACAAATCTGACAAACAGCAGCAAATGTAGACAAGATCGAAGATGATGCTTCACAATTTTAACACTAACACAAGCGCGATTTTGCAGGCAATAACGATGACTATCTTGATTGCGATTTTTTATTGATTTCATTTATTTATTTTCAACGGAAAGTTAAGCGTTGAACAAATCGGACAAACAACATTGAAACATTTTTTTTTCACAAACAACGGTTGACATGACGACGTCCTCCGCACACTTTTTAATCATTAGGTTTTTTCGATGGCGTTGAAAAACATTTATTTGAAAAAGATAATTGTGAACGAATCGTAGAGATATTACAAAAACTATTGTACAATACACGTCCGTTAGGGCCTTTACTGCCTCGCCAGTATTATTCGACTCGCTCTGTGAGCTTGTGATTTTTTCTAGCAGAGTATTCAGCTATTGAATAACTACCCACTCTAAAACAATTCGCCTCAGACTCAACCAGCCAGTGTTCTTCGAAACATAAAATATCAAATTTACTGATTTCTAATATAACCTCAAGTTCCTGAATTTTATTTCTTAAACGGTGCAGAAAAAGAAACCATCCAACACATTGTGGAAGAATGTCCCCTTACTAAATTCCAGCAAGGTTTCTCCAAACTACATCTACTTACCGAAGACGCCCTAAATTGGCTACAACAAATTAAAAACATATAATTTACCATAATTATTTTATGAATTTCGAATTTTAATTGTAATTTTCTTCATACGAATATATATATATATTTCTTAAACACTGGATGTTCAAAAAAAGGATACTTGTTTTCACAACACTACAGCACTCTGATTGCTATACAGAGTACCGCGTTTTGCTTTTACTAATAAACGTATCGATACATTTTTAAAGCTTTTATTACAAATTTAGGATCTCATCCTGTGTCAGTTCCTCCCTTATGTATTTTCCTTTAAACTTAACAATTTGAGGTTATGTCTGATATTTTGAAGCAATTGAAGTTCGTTTTTTTTGGTTTTTAAAGCTATTGACAGAACACCTTACCTATTATATGTATGTTTCTTATTTTATACTTTTACTATTTTTATTATTTTGCTACCGGATGCAGTTAACACTTGCAGTTAATTTATTTTGACATGGACATAACCAATAACAGAAAAAAGTCGTTTGTCATTCGTTGTCCTTTAGTTCAAATAATCGTCATTTGAAGTCTCTACTGTACGTACGATTTTTTTAAATGTCAAGAACAATTTTTCTTACGGCCATAATTAGCGCTTAGCGTTTTGATACAGTTGGCCATGGTACTGGTTACCATTTGTATGAATCTAATTTCATGGCAAACCGCAATCACAGACATTTATAAACACCGTGTACAGTAGTGGAAACCGTGGTTAAAATGGTAATTGGGTTTATTCGCCTCGTTTATGTTTAAATGAGTTCCGTGACAAATTAGCGCTATTTTGAAGTACAATAAAAACTACGGGCAGTAGAAGTAAATAATTCTATAGATGGTTTTTACATTTCATTGCTATCGCGATCCAAAGACTTTTTGATCATACGATAATTATGCGCCAGGAGGGAAAACTAAAAATGTTGTATACCCGAAAGCCTTAGAATAAGCTCTGTTATTTTAAAAATGTATTCTTACGTGTTGTTTTAAAATAAATGCTTCTTATATTGGGTGATTCAAAATGATTGTGGATAAATATGGCAACTATGTACGAAAATGTATGCGACAACTGTGTGGGTAGGATATACATACTAAGTGTGATTATGTATCTTTTTGGTGCTATAAACTTATCCAAGTAGGTAAACTCTCACATAAATTGGTGATTTAGTAAGAAGTCCAAAAAAGTAGTCTACAGTAAAGTTCTAATTATTCTTCGTAAAAAAGACAAACTTCATATTGAAATTACTGTTTTTATCACAATACATGAAAGTACAAAAATAATTTTAAAACATTCTGAAATTTGCGGGCGAAGCCGCGGGTAAAAGCCGGTTAATTATAAATTTAATAATATTTATATTTAGTAATTTTTGTTGTCTCAAGCTAATGCATATACCGTATGTTTCAAAAAATTTCTGGTCAAAAGTATTAAAAACGTATGGCTTAGCTTGTCAAATAATAATTGAACTGTCAAAAACGTCATTAATCCCCATAATAATTTTGTTCACAAAATTTTATCGAAGTTAAAATAACAAGACCTAATTTTTTTATCGGATAAATTTTTCAATTTCACGAAAACTTTTTGCTTTGACAATTTTATGAGTTGAATTGGGGCACTTTTATTCTGGTTAGGCCCGAGAGATTTAGCGCCTTTGAATAAAAATGTCCAAAAAATGTTTGAGTGAAAATTGGGAAATTTATCAGATTTAAAAAATTAGGTAGCGTTATTTTTGGCAAGATAATTTCCAGAATACAAACTGATTAGTGATTAGCGCCACCGATCCGCGAATATAATACATAATTATATTTAAATTAAATAGATATAAATGTTAAGTGTATATTTGGTTGCATGCGAATCATGCGATAAGTATTAGCTTTGTTACCGTACTTTTTTTTACAATGACCCAAAGATTATATTAACACGTTCGCTCCCGATGGGCAATATATTGCCCTTAGTGGTTCGTACAAATATCCCGCGGGCACTATATTGCTCCGAACAAATGTGCACTTTTTGCCCTGTCGGTTGATTTTAAATCACGGTATCCACAGACCAATAATGAATTAAGACTGTTAAAGTCCATATAAAACCTAGGAGACGTGGGCGATGCTAGCGCAACGCTAGCGTAGGGCCGAACTAAATAACCGTATTTAGTCGATAATGAATCGGCTATTTACGTTGACAGCGGGAAATTTGATTTATTCAAAAAATCAAATTTGTTCGTTTCAAAAATGTATATAAATTTATTGTTGTCAATAATTTCTTAATCGATTTTGTTACAATAAAAACTATAAATCACTCCAAAACGACTTTTATACTAATTCCGATTCTCTTCTACCTGCGGTGTCGAAACCTTTTTGTTTTATAGTACAATAATTTCCGATAATATTGCGGAATCTGGAAAAGTGCCCCGAATGCTTGCAGCGTTTTCAAGTTGAATGGCAAAGGAAATCCTCTTGTAATGATCTGAATACATTACTTTTTCCGCCAAATATTCTAACCTGCGCCAAACGGTAACAAATGTGATCGTGATCGTCATCGAATCGGAGGAGCCCTACGTTGTTTTTTTTTTGGCGGAAAAAGGTTCGGAATGCAAACGATGAGGGTTCCAGTTGGAAGAGTGCCGCAAATAAAACACACTGGTGAGGGACGCAAAATACATTTTATTAAAAATGCCTGTAATAACTTTGATGAAAAAAAAAATGAAACGAATCCAAAAAGACAGAAACTAAGATTACCGAGGTACAAGATATTAACTAGTTGAGTACATCACAAATATAAATGACAAGATGAATGCAACAATATTTAAAATAACGGAAAACGGGTACATAACAGACAAAATGACAGGTTAAAGCTTGCAAAACAAGTGAACAGATTATGGTGCAGTTATTACAGACAGGGACGGATGAAAAACCCTCTTCAAAAAACCGTATCCCAGGTATTACTCATATTTTACAATTCGGTTAATGGCAAAACAATGTTTAATTTGGAACTACGCGGTCAAGGTACGCCAACGGGAGCTTAGAGCTGGAGGTAACAAACTCTCGGTCGCGAGGGGACTCAGAAGAATCATCTGAATCGGCTTGAGACCAGCGACGTTTCTAGATACTCGGGTTAGTAATGAACGTCGGGCTATTTCACCGACCAAGAAAGAGTGACAGAGCGCCTCGGGGTTGTACGATGAGCTTCCCAAGCCGCTTCGAGCAGAGCTTGCTCCGCCTTCCCCAACCAACCGTTTACCGACAAGAACCTAAGATCTCTAGAACCGCGACGGAGGTTTCACGTCAGCATCCCAGAGCCGCATCGAGCAGGTCCGCCTCCGCTAACGGCCATAACTTAACCGTGGCCTCCACAGAAATTTACTAGACAACCCCACGACTTCCTGATTGAAACCTAACTCCCATGGTGGCGCACTTGCAACATTAAACTTTAACTCTTCCGAAATCCAGCGGTGCTTAACAACAACATAAAGAAAACCCGAGTTTAATTCAATCGAACAAAGAGTAACATTAAACGAAGCGAGAATTCAACAAACCACAACGTAACATTAAACAATGATAAAATAAACAAAACAAAGCGCAACATTAAACAATGATCAAATAAAAGAGAACCAAGCGCAAAGTTAAATAACGATAAAATAAAACCACTTTAAATGGCACAAATATCAGTATAACATCATCACATAAATCACGAATCCAATAATCGCTGGTAATGTTAAACAAAAAGAAAATGGCGGATCGAGTACCGTTAGAAAATGTTAGTGAAAGAAAAAAATAAAATGGACGCACGCGGTTCGGACGACGGCTCCGAATTTTCGAAATTACCAGATTGCTAAAAAAATGAACCTCCCGGGAGAAACTTAGGGATAACGCTTAAAATTAACAATTGGACGCTTCTTAAAGAAACAGCATGCAACAAAGTGAAATCTACAACATACCCTTACCACGTGGTCCTGGTCCCAAAAACAAAAAAACAAAAAGGCAACGAACGTGGGATAAATTACCCAGGTGGATTAAAATGTCGGGTTCCTCACGGGGACACAAAATATCTACTCGGGACGGTAGTGTAATTGATTTAGATTTAACTTACAAATTTGAGAAATTGCTCGTGCTTCGCACGGTGTGTTCGTTTCGAAAAACCAAACAAAAGTGACCTCCCCCCTTCAACCACGCGCCCGAGAGAGCCCTTTACCCCCGCTATATTTCCGCTTTCCCTGTTGCCAACTCCCCAGGATTACCAACCCCATCCCTTACTACCGAGTCTAGCCGCTAGTACGTTCCCATTTGGCGCGCTCCCGTGGCGATACCGAGAATTAAAATTTAAATTTTAAACTGGGTCACTACACTCTCGAAAAGGAATTTCTTAATGAAATCGATGGCTTCTTTGCACCAAGGCCTAACGTTTCAAATGCTAAACCTTTAAACACGTAGTTTGACGAAATGATTGAACTATATTTGCTATGTTTGTGTTTGCAAGCCATTTCAGCGGCAAAACCTGAGATTTCAGATGATTTCAATACGTGACTGTCTGCAAGTGTATCTACAGTAACGTCCCAAACCAAAGGTTGACCTTTAATCCACGGTACTAAAGTCATCCCATCTGGGCGTTTTCCGTCATTCCGAGACAGTCCGTTTGGTTCTAAAGTTGAATTCACATGAATAGAAATTAAAGACCGGTTGATAATGGAATTAATTTCAGTGTGTCTTGAAAATCTACCACTGCTTTTGAAACAACTTAGACCGTGAGTGCCAATTTCTTCAACTTTCGCTAAAGCTTCATCATAATGGTGAATAATAAGCTCATTATCCTTTGAATTTAATAATAATGAAACAAGCTTTTTAACCCCATTAATTGAAGATAGGAAAGCAGGGAGGCAAATATCGGAAATGCGACGAATTCCCAGACCACCAAATCTAATCGGTAAAGTGGACTGACGCCATTGTATATCGGTTAAACGTAAATTAAGTATTCTCTCTAAACAAGACTTTAAAGAAGAATCAATTGAATTAACATAATTAGGAAATTTCCAAAAGGGAGTTGTTCTTAATAAAAAATTAAATGTTGGTATGAAAAGACAGTTTTTGATTAAAGTATAAGCCACGTGTCTGTTAAACAGTTCAACTTTGTTTAAAACATTTTCAACTGTAATTATAGTTTTTTCGACATTGTTTTTGAAACCTTGGTCAAAGATTGGAGATCCTAAAAGAGATAAACCTTCTCGGTAAGTGATACTTTCGAAAAAAAAGTAATTATAAAAAATGTTATTTTCAGAACTAATCATCTATTTGAAAATGGGAAAAATTAAATACCAATGCGTTGTAAATTCTTATGGATCGATTTATAAGATTGGTGCCCAAAATAATAGCTATTAAGACAACAAGGATTTTTATAGACGATTTAAAAATCGAGGTCGTAGTTTAAATCAGAGCGACCGCAGGGAGCGAGGATTTAATAAACCGAGATTTTTAAACTATAAAACACGCGTTGTCTTCAAGATTTTTTCTAACACTAACATCTTATCAGAAATTTTAATAAATTCAGAAATTATTCGAGGCGCGTCACAATAGACAAAATTCCAAGGTTGCCGTGGGTACTATGGTAATAATACCAACAAATTTGGAAAAAAACAATCTTCATCGTTGAAATGTGCCAAAACGTTCCAAAAAAAATAAGAAAAAATGGGCAATTTGTTACCAATGAAGTCTAAAAGTGCCTACGAAAAGGTGTATGTTTCGTTTCAAGGCCGGAACAATAAAAAAAGCATCACGGAGGTAACGGAAGATGTCATTTTCGCTTTTCTTGATATGAGGTAGGTGTGTAGAACTTCATTAAAAATTAATTTACATTACGGCAAGAATCATTTGAAGAAAATGTAAAGATTGCCATTTTTCGATGGGCGGCCACTTGCATTGGATGAAACAGCAGAAGTTAAAGAAGAAGATGTTGGGAACAAGAGCACGAAGCTAATGTGACAGTTCCAATTCAATAATTGTACTTTATGTCCGATCGGGCGATTTTTGCCTACTTATGGACTAGTTTTTAGGGCGTAATTCAGTATATTATAGCTCCGGGCTGTAATAGCTATTTATGCACCAAGGGCGTTACAACGATGATTACGCCCGGAGAACGATGAATCCAGCTCGAGGGCTTTAGCCCGAGAGATGGATATCGTTTGATGGGCGTAATCATTCGGTGACGCCGTGGTGCATACAAGATTTTATTTTTCACTATATGTGTTCTTAAAAAAAAAAAATTGGCATCTTTGCAATTATGAATTGATGAGGGCGTTATGAATTCATTACGCCCGCTTATTCCTATTACGCCCTGTTTTATTCCCCGGTTGTTATGGACATGTTTACGTATTTCGTATCCTAGGAGTTATCATGCAATTATACTAAAGTGAAAAATAAAAGTTTTTATGGCCCTTGTTTATGCCGTTACTACAGTAATAACAATAACTGGCTTATTCCACCTTCCTGATTTTTGCGTCGTTATTTTAAAATTGAATCTACCTAAATTATTATAAAATTCAAAACTTCGACCGGACATAAAATTTTGCATGTACCACGGGCATAATTAGCGTTTGTGACCCTAGGGTGTTATGGCTCTCGACTAACGTCTCGAGCCCCAATGTCACGCCGCGGGCCACAAACGCCTTCATTACGCCCTTAATACATAAATAACTATTTCACTTTTGTGATAATTACTGTAAAAATGATGAATAAAATGTTACTTGAGTAATACGTGTGAGCTATACGTGTTGCTATTGACGACGTGTCTTATAGAGAAAAGCGTATTTTATGGGAAACATAAGGTGTGAGCTCAAATGCACCATACAAACAGTATAATATAATATTAGTGTTAGAAAAACACTTTTTTCATTTCCCCAAATCGGCTGAATAAAAAAAAAAGATGGATAGAAATTTTAGATACTTCTGGAATACCTCCTTCAAAATTACAAAATCCAGTAATATGTCAAGATCATTTTTCAGAAAATTATTTTACAAGTTCTCATAAAACTAGATTACATAGATATGCCGTGCCATCCCCATCAGTTGTTCACTCCAAATTCACAGTGTCACAAAAGAACATTTTCACCAGACAAGTCGAAGATGTAATGAATGACCATGGAAACTGCAGAACACGTTGCAATTCCTGATCCTGAAGTTGTTCCAAGTTGTTCCAGAACGTACCACATTCTTCAAAATTCTCAGGCAAAGCTTTAAATACTTTTCAACGCACCAAACTTCGTGAACTTAATCCCAGACAAAAAAAAAAAAATATTACATCGATAGTCATAATAGAAAAACTATTTCAAAATTAAAATTTATGTTAAAAGATTCTAAAAATATTACACTTGAGCGCGTCCCCGAAAATGTAATCCCACTTGACAGTCTTACTATAGTTTAATTGTCTGTGGTATAAATCACAGACAATTAAACTATAGTAAGACTGTCAAGTGGGATTACATTTTCGGAGACGCGCTCAAGTTGCACTGTCCGAGCGTTAGGTCAAACTAATGTATAACAAGTTGCATATCTGACTAGTTTCTGTATACCTAGTTGCCTATTTCTTTTTTTAATTTGATTTAAATTGATACTTATTTAAAAAAAATAAAAACGACTAATTAAGAATTAAACATTTTAATACAAATTCTAACATATACAACAAATTAGTAGTTCAGTAAAGGAGTTTGTGTGTAAATTGGGATTTTTTGGGCATGAGTGGGCTAGTTTAAAAGGCGAGTGAAACTGAATTGAAGGGTAGCATTAGTTCAATAATTTGATTCTGCGTTAACTTTTAAAATTTCTGGAGATAATTTTAGAATCGTGCAAAAGATTTTTTAATTTAAAATTGTTTTTCGCTGATATCGGTCCATATAATAAATGTTTCTACCGTTTGAAGTAAGACTACTAACTTTCTTGCATTCAAGTACTTGCCACACACTAGAAGATTTTGTTGGGTGTCTATTTTGGGCCTTGGGCATAACAGGAAGGATTAGATTCTCTACAATGGGATTTTCAGTAATCGTAGAATTTTCAATTTGTTCAGCTGGGGGTCTATTCTTCAATTTCGAGTGATAAATGGCGCATGCGACATTTGCCAATTCTCGTACAAATTTTGGTTTTTGTATTCTTGAATTTCGTATGTGACAATTCTCTCTCAAAAACCATGCGAGTTCATGTCGGGCGCATAAACGGCGTGCGACTTTGCAAGTCGTATGTGCAATGATGCCCGTTGCCAATCAACATGACGATTCTGTTGATATTTCTGACAAGGAATTGTACAATCAAATTTTGGCTGATGGCAAACGATGAAGAAATGTTTGTACTTTTTGAAGATTTTGAAAGACAGCGGCGTCAGTTTTATCACGGGCAAAGTCCTTTTACAAATACATATAACAGAAAATTGTTTCCAAAAACATTTTCGCTTAACGAAAGTATTGTGGAACCTTTTATTCATCTACAAATCGCAAATCGCAAACCCGCACTTCGCCTATGGACATTTTTTGCCCTTCTTTTTATGTGAACCTTGGTGAGAATTTCCCTGATAAAAGATCCGGTACATTTTGTAGTAATTCTACCAATTTACTTTTTTGAGCATTGCTAAAATATTGTGACTTCTTTTTTTATTTTGCCATCACAAACAGACAAATCGAAAACACAGAAAATTAACAACGCGTGTATAGTCCTACAGAAATTCTAGTAGAATTCGATTTTGGTTGTAAATTTAACAACAACAACCGAAGAATAAGATTTTATCATCAAGTAATAAACCTTTGTCATAAATACCACTACCACTACCTGTAACATTGAAGCTAACATTGCGAACCCCAACCGGGGTTCATTAGCATTTATCAGTAGGATTATTGCTGCAGCACAAAATTCTATTTTCCAGTGACAAACATAAATCTACAACCAAAGTGGAATTCCACTAGAGTTTCTGTAGGACAAGGTGGGAACAAAATTAATGCCTTCAAATGGGCTTCAATAGATACCTTCAATTGACCTTCAATTTTGGGCAAGCATGAAAGTATAAAATTACAGGTTTCTGTGAAACATTTTGTCAAATTAATTCAAAAATTGCCATGTTGTCATATAGACCACTCGTCAATATTCCGTGTGCGAGAAATGTTTTTCGCATGGTATTCAAGAATAGAAAATATTTGTAGTGTGCGACAACAACCGTTCGAGATATGTCGTGTGCGACATAAACTAATCGAAATTGAAGAATAGACCCCCTGGTCTAACATTGTTTATTGAAGTTTGTTTCTCTTCACGAAGAAAAATCGACGGCAGGGCGTATTTATGGGGTTTTGTTTTTTGAGTAAAGAAATTGTTGCTAAAATGTTTCTCGAAAATAAAGGCATTATCTGTTTTGAAGGGTGGTGCAACATTTACCTAAAGCTTCTATCCATCGTTTCCTTTGTTCTTCTAATTTTTGAAATTTAAAATGTTTATTTTTTATCGCCGATTTTGTTGTTTACAAAGCATTTATGTTTAATTTTTCCCATATCCAAATAAATAAAATAAAAATTGCGATCTGAAAAACCATATTTCGTACTTTTTCAAAAAGAAAAAGATAAGATTGAAATTCACGCATAGTTATCGGTGCCTGAAGTGGGTCATTTTCTAAGGTGTATTTCTTTTTGCATTGTTAGTAAGATCGAAACCATAGAAACCATACAAAACAGTGTGTGAAATGCGATTTCACGCACACGACTATTTCTGTGTTTCACTTCACGCACTGTATTTTATTAGTTACCTAGCAACATGGTCACTGCATTGAAACTTCAGAGTTCCTTCAAAAATTTGAATTTTTAATTTCAATTTTTTGAATCAATTATAGAAAAAATATTGTTTATATTTCGTGCGTGAAGATGTTTTTGTGCATTCAAAGGCTTATACTGCCTCGACCTTCGTCTCGGCGTAAAAGACCTTTTCATGCACAAAAAACACTCTCTTCACGCACTTAATATAAAAATAACTATTGTAGAACAATTTATAAAATTTATTGACTAAACCTTGACAGAAATTAGAAAATTCAAAATTACTGATGACATTATTAATTAATATTCAAATCAACCTTCCTTTTTAAACGGATATTCCCGATCGGATTAACGAGTAAATTCGGTAATTTAGTTTGGCCTAACGCTAGAGCAGCGCTAGTGTTGTCAGTGTCTCCCATGTTTTATACGGGTTTTGAAAGTCTTAATTCTGTTGATGGTCTGTGGCACAGACAATTAAACTATAGTAAGACTGTCAAAAGGGATTACATTTTTGGTGACGCGCTCAAGTGGCGCTGCCCGAGCGTTAGGCCAAACTAATGTATAACAAGTTGCATATCTGACTAGTTTCTGTATACCTAGTTGCCTATTTTTTTTTCAATTTAATTTAAATTGATACTTATTTAAAAAAAATAAAAACGACTAATTAAGAATTAAACATTTTAATACAAATTCTAACATATACAACAAATTAGTAGTTCATTAAACGAGTTTGTGTGTAGGTTTACTGTGTTGTCTATGGGAATTTTGAAAAACAGACATTTATCGAATGCGACAGGCCGGATAAGAGACGAGTCTCTTATTAATCTAGGAGGCCGTGGTTAAAGTCTATATAAAACCTAGGAGACGTGGACGATGCTAGCGCAACCCTAGCGTAGGGCCGAACTAAATAACCGTATTTAGTCGATGATGAATCGGCTATTTACGTTGACAGCGGGAAATATGATTTATTCATAAAATCAAATTTGTTCGTTTCAAAAATCTTTATTAATGATTGTCAAAAATTTGTTAATCAATTTCGTTATGATAAAAATTATAAAATAATCCAAAACGACTTTCGTACGTGTCCCGAGCCTCTTCTACCTGCGATGCCTGCGAAGCCTGACTAACTTGTTTGAATAGTTTTTGATCAAAAAGTTCGTATTGGGTAAGTACCTAATACTTTCGAAAAAAAAGTTATTACAAAACATGTTATTTTCAGAATTGAAAAAAGGTGGATAAAGGTTTTAGATACTTCTGGAATACTTCCTTCAAAATTACAAAATTCACTCATTTGGCAAGACCACTCTTCAGAAAAGTTCTCAAAAAACTAGATTTTATAGGTGTGCCGTGCCATTCCCATCAGTTTTTCGTTCCAAATTCACAGTGTCACAAAATAACAGTTTTCCCAGACAATTCGAAGATTTTAATGACTATGTAAATTACAGAAGTTGTGATTCCTGATCCTGAAGTTGTCCCAGAACGTGCACATTGAACAAACTTCTCAGGCAAAGTGTTATAGGTTTTTCAACGTACCAAAATTTGTGAACTCAATCTCAGAGAAAAGATAATCTATTACATAGATCGTTATAAGCGAAAAACAATTTCAAAATTAAAAACTTTATAAGAAAACTCTAAAAATAATGAAATAAAATGTTTGGATAATTGTTTGTCTTTGTTTTTTTTAATAAATAAAACCATAATATGAAAAATAGGTAAATGAAAACAAAAAAATATGTCGGTATGCAACTAATTATACATTCGAATGCAATAATTGAGGAATATGCAACTTATTATACATCTAGTTCGGCCCTACGTTAGCGCGTCGCTAGTATCGCGCGTCTCTGAAATTTGAATAGATCTAGACAGTCTTACTATGTTTAATTGTCTGTGTGATCCTACACAGACAATTAAACTATACTAAGACTGTCAAGTGGGATTACATTTTCGGGGACGCGCTCAAGTGGCGCTGCCCGAGCGTTAGGCCAAACTAATGTATAACAAGTTGCCTATCTGACTAGTTTCTGTATACCTAGTTGCCTATTTTTTCAATTTGATTTACTGATATGTACTTATTTAAAAAATAAAATAAAAACGACTAATTAAGTATTAAACATTTTAATACAAATTCTAATATATACAACAAATTAGTAGTTCATTAAACTTGTTTCTGTGTAAATTGGGATTTTTTTGGGCACGAGTGGGCTAGTTTAAAATGCGAGTGAAACTGAATTGAAGGTAGATCTAGTTTAATAATTTGATTTTGCGTTAACTTTTAAAATTTCTAGATATTTTTAGAATCGTGCAAAAAAATTTTTAATTTTGAAATTGTTTTTCAGATTTCGGTCCATGTAATAAATGTTTCTACCTTTTGAAGTAAGACTACTAACTTTCTTGCATTCAAGTAGGTACTTGCAACACACTAGAAGATTTTGGTGGGTGTCTATTTTGGGCCTTGGGCATAACAGGAAGGATTAGATTCTCTACAGTGGGATTTTCAGTAATCGTAGAATTTTCAATTTGTTCAGCTGGTCTAACATTGTTTATTATCCGTTCACCTGACATCCGCACTGTCAGTGTCATTTTTTATTCAAATTGGTCGAATGTACAAAATTTCGACTTTTCTTTTGAGTGTACATTAAATCTAGTGATAAATAAATTGCTACTGTCAGATAGAAGAAGTTGGATTATAAACTGGTGTTTCAAATTATTTTATTTAACGCTATTTAAGGTATTGCATCTAAATCTTCCTCAGAATAGAACTCCAATTCTGATCCTGAATCGGACGCGGCAAGAGAAATAATTGTTGGAGGAACATCAGCAATAGATAAATGACTCATATGCCTTTCTAATGTGGCAACATTATTTTACGTAAATTACCAAGTTAGTATAATAGGGATTTTAAATATTACCAACAGCTTGTCAACCTGACAGTGCGGATGTCAAGTGAACGGATAATATTGAAGTTTGTTTGTCTTCACGAAGAAAAATCGACGGCAGGGCGTATTTATTGAGTTTTGTTTTTTGAGTAAAGAAATTGTTGCTAAAATGTTTCTCGCAAATAAAGGCATTAGGTATCTGTTTTGAAGGGTGGTGCAACATTTACCTAAAGCTTCTATCCATCGTTTTCTTTGTTCTTCTAATTTTGGAAATTTAAAATGTTATTTTTTATCGCCGATCTTGTTGTTTACAAAGCATTTATGTTTAATTTTTCCCGTATCCAAATAAATAAAATAAAAATTGCGATCTGAAAAACCATATTTCGTACTTTTTCAAAAAGAAAAAGATAACTTACATACCAAATAAAAAGATAGCGAAAAATTATCTCAAGATACTGGTTTAGAACAATTTATAGAATTTATTGACTAAACCTTGACAGAAATTAGAAAATTCTAAATTACTGATGACATTATTAATTAATATTCAAATCAACCTTCTTTTTAAACGGAAATTCCCGATCGGATTAACGAGTAAATTCAGTAATTTAGTTTGGCCTAACGCTAGAGCAGCGCTAGTGTTGTCACTGTCTCCCATGTTTTATACGGGTTTTAAAAGTCTTAATTCTGTTGATGGTCTGTGTGACCCTACAATATATTGCACGTTGGGATATTTGAAACTCCTAACCTGTAATTTTCTGTTCACGTGCGTTGTAGTTCGTTTTCCAATTGAGTTTCTAACAATAAAATATTTGGAACTAGGAGCAATAGCAACAATAACTCTGGGTGAGTACCTATTTCATTAACTTTTCCTTAACTCTGTTTTTTCCAAAATCTAAAGCCGATATTGTCTGTAATTCAACTTTATCTTGCCCTTAATTTTTATTGCAGACCTAGTGAGTACATCTAAAAAACTGAAAATATCCATAAAAGACCCGAATTTTTTTTTTATCTGAAGCAGAGCTCGCGGAAGCTATGAGTGACTCTAGCCTTGATGGTGTCACATTTTCATCTGAAGAAAATCCGTATTACACTGACGATGACAGTGAATATAGGCCATCTTCAGATGCAGAAAGTTCTGAAACAGGGTCAGCAGAAAATCCTGAAGGATTATTAGATGAAGATGACACCGAAGAAGATAATCCACAACTTATTCAACATGGACATGATGAGGAATGGACCGATCCGGAACAAGATCCTGAAGATATTTCGTTCACTGGAATTCCTTCAATTAATCTTCAGTTACTTGACGAGACTGATCCGATACAATATTTAGATGCATTATTTGATCAACATATAATAAATATAATAGTCGAAGAAACAAACAGACGTGCTCAAGACAATCAAGCCAAAATACATGTAACTAGAGAAACGAAGAATAAACCTTGGACGTCTGCATCTGGAACAGTTCTGCCGTACAATCGTAGAAACGTAGTAACTCGAGTTGCTTGAAAATTAATTTTTTTTTTTATTCCGACTCCCATGGATGAAACCTATTGGCAGCTATCAAAGAAATTAAAATTATAGCTCTTGTTACTGAGTTATTAACATATAGATTTTAGCATGTCGACTTACTAGAAATTCTGATTTAGCATGTACACTTACTGCCAACATTTTGTATTTTTGATTATAAATTTTGGCACTTACGAATGTAAAGGTACACAAATAGTGTTGCTAAAAATTTGTTTTCGGCCTCCCAATCTGGACTTTAGGTCAAGGGAGGTGCGATTTCCCGAACAATGTCAAAAATTTCTAGTGGAGTGTGGGAAAAATCTGGTGGAGTACGGGAAAAATGTGCGGATACCGTTGATTTATTCTTTTCACAGTTACTTTAAAATTAGAGTGTCCATACGTTACTTTAATTTAGTGTAAAAAAAAACACGTTTCCCTGTATAATTTTTCCGATAAATGTGTTTGTTTAATTTATATCGATCGAAAAAGAAAATAATCGTAACAGGGAAAATACAACCTATTGGGTTGGCAGCTGTATATGTCAAAAAGTTTGACAATTGTCAGGTATTTCATAAATATCTGCAAAATTGCACAATAAAACTAAACCACAGAAGTTGATATATGGTTTTGTGTACCTACTTTATCCAGTACTAGCTGTTAGTGCTAAAGTGCAACAGAAAAATAAAAATATACAAAACATTCTAACTCCAAAATCTTGTACAGTGGCGAGTACGGAATTTCGCACACATTGGACATTTCACTGACTTAATTTTATTAAAATGAGATACCTACTGGCGGCAGTTTCGTTACATTTTAGGTGAAACATCAGTCATGATCACATATATCATGCGTATCCCACCTCATTATTGATTATAATGACAAAAAAGCTTAGACTAGATAGTTTTTTTTTAATGACGTACAAATTGGCGTACGAAATTCCGTGCTCCCCACTGTACCTATTCACCTGAAGAAAGATGATTCGTTTTCACCAGGAAGTAGTGGTTAAGTACAAGACATTTTAATAATTTGCAACATTATTAACATAATTTATTTTGTAAAATTACAGTTGTAAACATTATTGTTACAATTCTCCACTTTAGAGAACAATGCAGAAACAATTTGGTAACTGTCAGCTTTATTACTTCTGGGTTGAATGTCAATATGTTGTACTGGTGCTTCTCTTACGGTACTGGTGCTTCTCTTACGGTACTGGTGATGGAATTGTCTGCTGGTACATAGTTATATTGGAAGCAAGTGCTAAAAATTCAAGTAGATTAAAGCACTGTATCGAAGTTTGTGACACAACTCACCATTGTTTGAGCTGTAGCTGCAACACAGTACATTTTGTTTTTGATGTTGAAGGAAGTTCTTCAGTCATCACGAATCATTTTAGGAACTTCAATCTTGTGTCCATAGGGCAATCAAGGTTCAAATATTTGTCAATTTTATTAATACCAATTTAACCTGACTTCCATATACAGAGTGATCACAAAAAAACGCCCCAGCTTCTATCTTTCTTATTTGAAATCCGATTTCAACGAGCGGTACATCAAATTAAAGGGTTCAAAAAGTATTATAAACTGGATATAAAATGTTGCCCTTAGCAACCCTGTCTTACAAGGGTCAAGGGTCAACTTAAATTTTTAAAATAGCAATATATATTTTTTTTGGTACAGTTAGATTCACTATGTTTTTTTGAGTTAAAAAATATAGCACACCCTGTATATTTAAATGTTATTGTAACATAAGAAATAAATGAAATTCAATTACAAATCATTAGGAATAAGTAGAACTTTATTCGTAACAGGCCATGAATTAATTAAGATATTCTTCTAGCCATGGAAACACAAAAAAATAAATATTTATTTTGAAAATAAACTTTATTTGTCGTCATTAATGAAATTGTGGATATGTTGCAAGCATATTTCGGAAATAATAGAAATTACTACTTGCAGAGAAACGCCACCTGAAAGCCTTCTGAATGCCACGCGAAGTGTCTCGAACAAAATGGTGCTCAATTTGAACAGATCAGTTGAAAAAAAATTATTGTTATTTTTATTGTTTGTATTACTTAATAAATATTGTTTCCATGACTACAAAAATGTCTTCATAAGTAATTCATGGCCTGTTACGAATAAAGTTCTACTTATTCCTATTAGAATTAGAAATTAGAATGATATTTAAATATACAGGTGTGCTATATTTTTGAACTCAGAAAAAGATGATGAATCTAACTGTACCAAAAAAATTGTATGTTGCCATTAAAACAAATAAAGTTGACCCTTGACTATTGCAATGGAGGGTTGCTAAGGGCAACATTTTATATCCAGTTTATAGTACTTTTTAAACCCTTTAAATTGATGTATTGCTCGTTGAAATCGGATGTCAAATAAGAAAGATATAAGCAGGGGCGTTTTTTTGTGATCACTCTGTATTTCTTCACAGTTTCAACCCAGTTTAGATTGGTAATGGCAAATGATCTAAAAATATTGGTTTTTGTGTCAGTTATCAATATAATATTTTCTCTTGACATTTTCCATTTTCAGAGTATACAGGGTGTATCAAAACGACCGCACCAACTACTTGTAATCGTGTAAAGTAGAGTTAGAGGAACGTGAAAAAAAAAATACAAATATTCCCCTGATGCTTTTTTGTTTTTTCTTATTTCTTCAGGTTTTGATTTCTTTTTACATTTAAAAGCATATGATTAATGGGGTAGTAAAATTTAATAAACAAGTAATAATTAAATGTACATATAGATATAAATCATAAACAATGCACTTCTTCAAGTGGAGTTACATAAGGCAGAGTGCCTAATATACTTGCAGCATTTCCACGTTGAATTGCCAATGAGATTCTTTGGTAGAAGAAAAATTTTGCTCTAGAATCTCCGGATTCAATCATAAGTTTTGCACCAATGAAATCGATAAATGTTTTACATTCCAAACTCCATGGACCTAACGTTTCGAAAGCTAATGCTTTAAAAATATAATTTGCAGACTTTAAATTTTTATATTTGTCATGTTTTCGTTTACTTGCTTCTTCGGCAGCTGATCCTGCAATTATGGAAGTTTTTCTTATGTAAGAATCAGTTAAAGTGTCAACACATGTTACATCCCATATTAGGCGTTGACCTTTACTCCATGGAATGAGTGTAGCACCATCAGGTCTTTTGCCATCGTCTCTCAAGAGGCCACATGGTTCAAGAGAGGAGGAAATGTGGATAGAACTTAAGGCTCGCTGGATAATTTGATTTAAATCTGAATGTCTTGAAAATCTGCCCTTATTTTTAGCACAACTAAGTCCGTGACGGCCATCATTTGAAACTGTAAAGCCGCAGTGGCAAGTATGTTTCTCAAAAATTTCAACACCAAAGCGATTTGCTACACATATTTGTAAAATCTTGTTATCCATAAATGTACCGATGTTTCTTGAGGGAAAGGCATGAAGCCAAGCATTAGATTCCTTTCTTTGTGCGGCCAGAAAACGAGCTGAACCAATTTTATCAAAAAGATTAATTTCATTGGCGATGATTCTTGTTGTATTGATTATATCCCAGCCTTTTTGTAAAAATGTTTTACCATTTAATTCAATCCATAATCCAATAGCTTCTTCAGCAAAATGAACACTAACCTTTTTGTCCGTTTTTGGTAATATTTGAAAGACTAGGTCGTGAACACCATGTATTGAACCAAGGAAGGCTGGCATAGAGATATCTTGAATTTTCCTAATACCGAGACCACCATTTGAAATAGGAAGGGAAGCAAGAGTCCATTGATTTTCATTAAACTTTATGTTTAAAAATTTTTGTAAACTGTTACGAATAGCATTGTCTATTGATTTAATACAAATGGGAAATTTCCAAAAGGGAGATGTTCTAAGTAAAAAATTTAATCTTGGAACAAAGAGACAATTTTTTACCAAAAAATAAGCCGTGTGTGAGTTTAAATTTTCTTGTTCTATATTTTTCAAAAGAAGAAAAACTTTTTCAATTTTCTTTTTGGCAATGAAATCAAAACCATCTTCAAAAATTGGGCTTCCAAGTAATTCTAAATTATTTTTGTTTACTACTAGAATTTCTGATGTTAGCGATTTGAATTTTCTTAAGACATCTTCATCAACAGTATCAGAACAAAAAAAAAAGTTCACATTTATTTGGGTTAATATGTAGACCTACTTCCTTGGCCATTTTGATAATTCTTTTAAAATTAATTAATTAATGATTAATTGACCAAGATTTAAATTAATAAAAATTGTGTAACAAAAATTTTAAATTTCGGATTTTAAAAAATCAAATGGACTAAAAGAAAAATAATATAATTAGTGAATGTTATTGGAATTGAATGATTACTCTGTCTAAAATAATTGGAACAAAAAAAATTAAATTTGTTTTCAAGAACATTTTTGGTTAAAATTTTCTAACTTTAACACCCTGTAACTTTTAATTGAAGGTGGGAAAAAAGTTTTTTTCAATTTTTTTATGTTGTTCTCACTCTATTCTGTGCAACTACTTGTAATTGGTGCGTTCGTTTTGAATCACCCTGTATAACTCCTTTCCGAGACAGGCACCACAAACACCTAATAATAAAACTGTCTGTAATAAAATATGGTTTATTAAAAATTTGTGAATTAAAGAATAGTTATTACATATCGTGCCTTCAAAAATAATTATATTTAGGGTAGGCGTTGACTACGTTTTAATTCTGTTAACAGTGTAGATAATTTCGTAGGCAACCAATTATTCTCCGGAGTTACACAGGTTGCATAGTAAGTTTTGTCCTAATTACCGAATTTCATATTAAAATTTTGACATTTGACATTCGTTCTCTTTCCCGTTTTCAAATTGAGTTGTGTTTGTGATTTTATTCGTTTTATTCCTCGTCTTGCGTACAAAAAATCAGTTTTTGTCAGAACTAAAACGAAATCTGCGTCAGTGTTTTACTGTTTTCCGACATTTTTGTGAACAATGGCTTTCACTGAACAACATAAAGTCTTCATGGTAATATCTTACTTTCGAAATGGTGTGAAAATCGATGGAGTTTGGCAGTATTCCCTTGCGTTATGTATGGAAGAGTTTGGAGAAGAATTCCCAGACATTGCAGTGAAATATACGCAGTTTCGACAAACATTAAACATTTCCTTAAAGAATTTTCAAGAAAATGGATCTGTGGGACGAAAACCTGGAAGCGGCAGGCCAAAGAAAAGAACTCCAGAAGTGATTGAAGAGGCGAGACAAGCAATGGAAGAAGCCCCAGGCACTTCAATTGAGCATTTATCACAACAACTTGGTGTGTCTGTTGGTACCTGTCATTCAATTGTGAAAAAAGATCTTCACCTACTTCTCTACCGTCTCACATCTGTTCAAGAATTACATCCAGTTGATCTCCCCCAAAGATTCGAAGTAAAACGACGCAAGAATTACAGAATTCCAGGTTCCAAGACGCTAACTTTCTTCTAAATAAGTTTTTTCGCTCGCAAGTGTGTTGGATCACAAAAAACTAAGTGCCAGTCGGAATTTCGTCGTGGAACTTGAACATTTCGAATTAAAACAACGCAAGAATTACAGAATTCCAGGTTCCAAGACGCTAACTTTCGTCTAAATAAGTTTTTTCGCTCGCAGGTGTGTAGGATCACGAAAAACTAAGTGCGAGTCGGAATTTCGTCGTGGAACTTGTACATTTCGAAGTAAAACGACGCAAGAGTTACAGAATTCCAGGTTCCAAGACGCTAACTTTCCTCTAAATACGTTTTTTCGCTTGCAAGTGTGTAGGATCACGAAAAACTAAGTGCGAATCGGAATTTCGTCGTGGAACTTGTACATTTCGAAGTAAAACGACGCAAGAATTACATAATTCCAGGTTCCAAGACGCTATCTTTCCTCTAAATTCGTTTTTCGCTCGCAAGTGTGTAGGATCACGAAAAACTAAGTGCGAGTCGGAATTTCGTCGTGGAACTTGTATATTTCCAAATAAAACGACGCAAGAATTACAGAATTCCAGGTTCCAAAACGCTAACTTTCCTCTAAATACGTTTTTTCGCTCGCAAGTTTGTAGGATCACGAAAAACTAAGTGCGAATCGGAATTTCGTCGTGGAACTTGTACATTTCGATATAAAACGACGCAAGAATTACAGAGTTCCAGGTTCCAAGACGCAAACTTTCCTCTAAATACGTTTTTTCGCTCGCAAGTGTGTAGGATCACGAAAAACTAAGTTCGAATCGGAATTTCGTCGAGGAACTTATACATTTCAAAGTAAAACGAAGCAAGAATTACAGAATTCTAGGTTCCAAGACGCTAACTTTCCTGTAAATACGTTTTTCGCTCGCAAGTGTGTAGGATCACGAAAAACTAAGTGCGAGTCGGAATTTCGTCGTGGAACTTGTACATTTCGAAATATAACGACGCAAGAATTACAGAATTCCAGGTTCCAAGACGCTAAATTTCCTCTAAATACGTTTTTTCGCTCGCAAGTTAGTAGGATCACGAAAAGCTAAGTGCGAATCGGAATTTCGTCGTGGAACTTGTACATTTCGAAGTAAAACGACGCAAGAATTACAGAGTTCCAGGTTCCAAGACGCTAACTTTCTTCTAAATACGTTTTTTCGCTCGCAAGTGTGTAGGATCACGAAAAACTAAGTGCGAATCGGAATTTCGTCGTGGAACTTATACATTTCGAAGTAAAACGACGCAAGAATTACAGAATTCCAGGTTCCAAGACGCTAACTTTCCTCTAAATACGTTTTTTCGATCGCAAGTTTGTAGGATCACGAAAAACTAAGTGCGAATAGGAATTTCGTCGTAGAACATGTACATTTCGAAGTAAAACGACGCAAGAATTACAGAGTTCCAAGTTCCAAGACGCTAACTTTCCTCTAAATACGTTTTTTCGCTCGCAAGTGTGTAGGATCTCGAAAAACTAAGTGCGAATCGGAATTTCGTCGTGGAACTTGTACATTTCGATATAAAACAACGCAAGAATTACAGAATTCCAGGTTCCAAGACGCTAACTTTCCTCTAAATACGTTTTTTCGCTCGCAAGTGTGTAGGATCACGAAAAACTAAGTGCGAATCGGAATTTCGTCGTGGAAATTGTACATTTCGAAGTAAAACGACGCAAGAATTACAGAATTCCAGGTTCCAAGGCGCTAACCTTCTTCCAAATACGTTTTTTCGCTCACAAGTGTGTAGGATCACGAAAAACTAAGTGCGAATCGGAATTTCGTCGAGGATCTTGTACATTTCGAAATAAAACGACGCAAGAATTACAGAATTCCAGGTTCCAAGATGCTAACTTTCCTCTAAATACGTTTTTTCGCTCGCAACTGTGTAGGATCACGAAAAACTAAGTGCGAATCGGAATTTCGTCGTGGAACTTGTACATTTCTAAGCAAAACGACGCAAGAATTACAGAATTCCAAGTTCCAAGACGCTAACATTCCTCTAAATATGTTTTCTCGCTCGCAACTCTGTAGGATCACGAAAAACTAAGTGCGAATCGGAATTTCGACGTGGAACTTGTACATTTCGAAGCAAAACGACGCAAGAATTACAGAATTCCAGGTTCCAAGACGCTAACTTTCCTCTAAATACGTTTTTTCGCTCGCAAGTGTGTAGGATCACGAAAAACTAAGTGCGAATCGGAATTTCGTCGTGGAACTTGTACATTTCGAAGTAAAACGACGCAAGAACTACAGATTTCCAGGTTCCAAGACGCTAACTTTCCTCTAAATACGTTTTTTCGCTCGCAACTGTGTAGTATCACGAAAAACTAAGTGCGAGTCGGAATTTCGTCGTGGAACTTTTACATTTCGAAGGAAAACGACGCAATAACTACAGAATTCCAGGTTCCAAGACGCTAACTTTCCTCTAAATAAGCAAGTTCCACGACGAAATTCCGATTCGCACTTAGTTTTTCCTGATCCTACACAGTTGCGAGCGAAAAAACGTATTTAGAGGAAAGTTAGCGTCTTGGAACCTGGAATTCTGTAATTCTTGCGTCGTTTTACTTCGAAATGTACAAGTTCCACGTCGAAATTCCGATTCGCACTTAGTTTTTTGTGATCCTACACACTTGCGACATTTAGGAATCGCCTTGGAACCTGGAATTCTGTAATTCTTGCGTCGTTTTACTTCGAAATGTACAAGTTTCACGACGAAATTCCGATTCGCACTTAGTTTTTCGTGATCCTACACAGTTGCGAGCGAAAAAACGTATTTAGAGGAAAGTTAGCGTCTTGGAACCTGCAATTCTGTAATTCTTGCGTCGCTTTATTTCGAAATGTACAAGTTCCACGACGAAATTCCGATTCGCACTTAGTTTTTCGTGATCCTACACAGTTGCGAGCGAACAAACGTATTTAGAGGAAAGTTAGCGCCTTGGAACCTGGAATTCTGTAATTCTTGCGTCGTTTTACTTCGAAATGTACAAGTTCCACGACGAAACTCCGATTCGCACTTAGTTTTTCGTGATCCTACACAGTTGCGAGCGAAAAAACGTATTTAGAGGAAAGTTAGCGTCTTGGAACCTGGAATTCTGGAATTCTTGCGTCGTATTACTTCGAACTGTATAAGTTCCACGACGAAATTCCGATTCGCACTTAGTTTTTCGTGATCCTACACAGTTGCGAGCGAAAAAACGTATTTAGAGGAAAGTTAGCGTCTTGGAACCTGGAATTCTGTAGTTCTTGCGTCGTTTTACTTCGAAATGTACAAGTTCCACGACGAAATTCCGATTCGCACTTAGTTTTTCGTGATCCTACACAGTTGCGAGCGAAAAAACATATTTAGAGGAAAGTTAGAGTATTGGAACCTGGAATTCTGTAGTTCTTGCGTCGTTTTACTACGAAATGTACAAGTTCCACGACGAAATTCTGATTCGCACTTAGTTTTTCGTGATCCTACACAGTTGCGAGCGAAAAAACCGTATTTAGAGGAAAGTTAGCGTCTTAGAACCTGGAATTCTGTAGTTCTTGCGTTGTTTTACTTCTAAATGTGCAAGTTCCACGACGAAACTCCGACTCGCACTTAGTTTTTCGTGATCCTACACAGTTGCGAGCGAAAAAACGTATTTAGAGGAAAGTTAGCGTCTTCGAACCTGGAATTCTGTAATTCTTGCGTCGTTTTACTTCGAAATGTACAAGTTCCACGACGAAATTCCGATTCGCACTTAGTTTTTCGTGATCCTACACAGTTGCGAGCGAAAAAACGTATTTAGAGGAAAGTTAGCGTCTTGGAACCTGGAATTCTGTAGTTCTTGCGTCGTTTTACTTCTAAATGTAGAAGTTCCACGACGAAATTCCGACTCGCACTTAGTTTTTCGTGATCCTACACAGTTGCGAGCGAAAAAACGTATTTAGAGGAAAGTTAGCGTCTTCGAACCTGGAATTCTGTAATTCTTGCGTCGTTTTACTTCGAAATGTACAAGTTCCACGACGAAATTCCGATTCGCACTTAGTTTTTCGTGATCCTACACAGTTGCGAGCGAAAAAACATATTTAGAGGAAAGTTAGCGTCTTGGAACCTGGAATTCTGTAGTTCTTGCGTCGTTTTACTTCGAAATGTACAAGTTCCACGACGAAATTCCGATTCGCACTTAGTTTTTCGTGATCCTACAGAGTTGCGAGCGAAAAAACGTATTTAGAGGAAAGTTAGCGTCTTGGAACCTGGAATTCTGTAATTCTTGCGTCGTTTTACTTCGAAATGTGCAAGTTCCACGACGAAATTCCGATTCGCACTTAGTTTTTCGTGATCCTACACAGTTGCGAGCGAAAAAACGTATTTAGAGGAAAGTTAGCGTCTTGGAACCTGGAATTCTGTAATTCTTGCGTCGGTTTACTTCGAAATGTACAAGTTCCACGACGAAATTCCGATTCAAATGTACGATTCCGATTCGCACTTAGTTTTTCGTGATCCTACACAGTTGCGAGCGAAAAAACGTATTTAGAGGTGTACAAGTTCCACGACGAAATTCCGATTCGCACTTAGTTTTTCGTGATCCTACACAGTTGCGAGCGAAAAAACGTATTTAGAGGAAAGTTAGCGTCTTGGAACCTGGAATTCTGTAGTTCTATTCGCACTTAGTTTTTCGTGATCCTACACAGTTGCGAGCGAAAAAACGTATTTAGAGGAAAGTTAGCGT